>NC_053158.1:123645218-123908246 GCF_016835505.1 Polypterus senegalus
TTTATTAAATAAAATTAAATTAGAAAGGAGAATTTGGGTTACAATTTATTTCTAATGAGAGCATTCATTTAATATATAAAGCAGAATGTGTGTTTGTCTAATATATACATCCACAATATTGGGGTCAGCAGTTGTTTAAAAAACGGATTAAAAATTGAAGTGATAAAATGGGAATAATAAAATTGCTTTTGACCAGGTAAGTAGTCCCTGTAAGAGCCATTTTACTAGTTATATAAGATTCATAGATATTTTTCTAAGATGACAATGCATAATCTATGGGAGGTTCCTAAAACCCCCGAAAGTAGAATTGTATTGGTATACTTTTGCCATTTGTAATAGTTTTGACTAAACATTATTTGTTAGTTAGTGACAGCCTTGCCATGTGTAAGGTATAGAGGGCATATGGTTTTAAACAACGCTCGTGCCTGCACCTACAGGTTCTTTGAGTGTGTGAAGTAACTCGTAAAGATAACTTGCTTATATAAGCAAAAAGGCTCACAGAAGAAGAAATGAAGAACTTTTAAATACAGAATTAACTAAAGTTTCTCAAGAAAATCTAAGCATAGAGAAGATACATGTTTCCTTTTTTTTCCTTTTATTCTACGTGTTTAATCACTTTTTCTTTTATTCTTGTGTGGATTATTTGCTTTCAATTTTCACTAAATATTTTAAAATAAAGTTTTGGACTGAGATTTCTTTCGGCACGCGTTTTACCCGTACTCGACTTCGCCTTATACTTTGGCGGCTGCAGTCCACTTAAAACTGGACAACTTGTAATTCAAAATATGTTAATTGGTTAGTTTCAGAAACGCCATACTTACTTGATTGTGGGATATTGTTCTTCTCTCTGCATTCCCTTTTGTAATGGGATACTCAAAGCACACAGGCTAGATAATATTGAAACAAATCTATTTCTTCTACTGCCTGATCTTAGTGTATGAAGGAGATGACTTTTCAAAAGTTTTCTGTCGCTAAAGGGACACACACAGTATATTTACAATATGTCAATCTATGCAGTCCAAGATGTGCTGATGTGCTTGTAAGAAGAGCTCTACTATTTCTTTAAGCTTCATTGGTCACTTGCACCATTCTATTTCTCTAAAGACTTTTAAGGCATACTGAAGCAGAACATTTAAAAGCATTGGTGTTAGGTGTGCACCATAAATGGAAGGTAGGTGTCTGTTAAATTTTTGAAATCTTTGAAATCAGCTACTGGTTTACTTTTACATAAATATATCTAAATATGCAAAAATTGAACCTTTTTATGTTAAGTGGCTCATTGTACAGTGCACTTAAACAGTAATTACTTAGTAATTACCAATCTAAATACAGTATAAAGATCATAGGCATTATTACAGTGTACTTAAGGAGTATTGAACTATTCCTTTTGTTATTGTTATTTATTTAAACCTGATTGTGTACTTTCCTAAACTGACAGTTGAATTAGATAGTAAATAAAGGACGTGGACAAAGTAAAATAAACACTTAATACATTTATATCAAGGGCTTATTGAGGAGCAGTGGTACCCCTTTGCCTTCAGAACTGTTTAGATCATTCATGGAATGCTGTCATACAGGTCCTTGACTGTGTACCAAGGTTATTATAGTTTTGCCTTTTTATGTTAGTTTTTATTTCTATATTTTTTCTGACCTTACTTGGAAATTCAGTTTAGTTTTAGTTTTCCTTCATCATGTATTTTTAGTTTTAGTTTAGTTTTTATTTCACAAAGACATTTCTATTTTATTTTTATATATATTAGTTTCAGTTTTAGTTTTAGTAATTATGGCATGGAGCGCCTACGGAGTTAGATTTGTGTCACAATCAGACAAAACTGTACACTTAACAGATTTGGATATGAGTTTAATGTTAGTGGAAGCTTACTATACTGCCTGGTTTATTATCTGGTTTTATTTTTGTCTGATAAAAACAAGCATAATCAAAACTAGACACTGAATATGAACAATTTTACACAGTTTTATAATTTTTAAAATATTTTCTCATGAAAATCACATGGGCTTAGGAAGAACAGGGCTCTTAGACTTGAATCAGTGTGCAGACCCCACCTAGCTGTATTGAGGGAAACAAAGAACAACAAGCATGCAGTGTCAAGGTTAGGTGTGGTGAGTCTTGAATAGCCCACCATAAGAACAATAAACTCATAATGAGCAGGGCAAGAGCAGGTAATAAGAGTACAGACAGGCCCAAAACAACAGAGTCTGATATTAGGAACAATATATACATTATCTAAACCTGTTTATCCAGAGGGATTTCAGAAAACCTGGAGCCTACTGTGGCAGGTTTGGATGCAAGGCAGGAAAAGTCCCTGGTATGCAACATATATGATAAGGCTGATGTTAAAAACAAAACGAATATGATATTTCAACTATCTATTTTGGGAGAGAGAGAAAAACATTGAAAAAAGGGACACAAATATTTTAAAATATTCTGCTAATGGATTACTTTCACAATATTAGGGGTTTTGAGTTGTGAATATGAACTAAAAAGATAAATTAATAAATATGGAATAAATACAAAAACCCACTAGTAGTTTTTCATTACTTGTCAGACTCTCTACCTTTGTTTGTATCGCTTCGTTGTTAAACAATGTTTTTAAAGCAAAAGTGATTGGTCAGTAACAATATGCTGATCTTGTAGTCAGTCTCTCGATCGCCGTTTTATTTTTAAAATCCGGGAGTGCTCTCCCCTCGACTTTCTTGTATACTCAGATATGGGGATGGATATTTGAGGAGTAAACTGCAAGACAATGATTATATTTCAATATTATGTACATTACCATCAACAACAAATCAAATTAATAATATATTGAACAATTATTAAAAAAGTAAAGTTGAATAAATCGGACTCTGCAGCTGTATAAATAAAAAAAATTGAGTATGTGTTCAGATAAAGTACCACTTCTGGGTGATGGATTTGGCCCAAAAGTTAATACAGATCTACAATTGTGGTGTAACAACCACATGCCGAATTTCATCCATCTATCTACGTTTTGAGTTAACGTGTTTACACACGCACAGAGACGCGCACACACGCAATTCCAAAAAACAGTATTGTTGGACACTGGTTAGTCTATAACGTCAAGATTCATCGAAATATCGAGGTCGAATTTTTTCATGATTACTATACTTTCTGTATACTTTATATATGAGAAAGTAAAAACGATTTCTCCTGTGCTAAGTGGTAGGTGAATTGCTGTCAACAAATAGCAGACACCTGAGAAATAAACTGAAACGTTACTCACTTGTGATTTTTCTATGGTAAAAGTTTTATTGACCAGCACATTCTGATTTCAGCCATTTGAATTACATCTTGATACACAAAAAGCACAAAGAAAGGCTGCACGCAAATCGCTTTCTATTTCACATGCTTTATGCACCCGCACTCAGTTTGCTCTGTCACCGCAAATGCTGTGTGAACTGCCGCCCTCCTTCACCAGCTGCCGTTCACTGGATGAATATATGCGGGCGGCTCGTGGTGGATGACTTTCTGTTTTAGAGTTAAAACTTACAAGGGTTAAAGACTAACGGCAAGAATATTCATTCAAAACGAAAACTGCAAATATTTTAGTAAATTATTATTTTATTTCAGTTAGTTTTTCCAGCTACTTTAATAGTTTCGTTTAGTTTTAGTTTTTCATTTCGGTTTTGTTAATTATTTTATTTCAGTTTATGAAAATGTTTTTTTAATAATAGTTTCAGTTTTGATTTTAGTTTTCGTTAACTATAATAACCTTGCTGTGTACAATATTGCACTTTTCTTCAACAGGTGAAGTCTCAATTTATTTGTGGTATTAATGGATTTGTAGAGTAATCATTGGGCCTGATGACTCCAATTAAATAGATAACCACAGAATTATGAAATTCTCGCCATGTTTACCAGTTGGTAACAGACATTTTATAGTTAAAGGCATCCTTTGGTGTTCACTGAAGATAAACCTGTTTGGATGCAGAGTAGAAAGTAGGGAAAAGGATGCCTCATCAGACCATATACATTTATTTCATTACTCAATCACCGGGTTTTGTAGTTTTTACACCAATTTATGCATTTTTGTATGTTGGTCTTATGACAAGTGGACGTGGTGCCAATTTTTTAATAAATAAATAATAAGAGATTTGAATAGATGTGAGTGATTATCAGCCTGGTGTGGAAATCAGACAATCGTACCTGCAATCGCTCCCCAGTACATAAAAGGGAAGCGCAAAGAATTGGAGGAAAAAAGACAGAGAAGTGAAAATAGATCAGAGGTTGAAAGAAAGATAAAAAAGCAGGCAGGAGGATAGGTGAGGGAGCCGGTGCAGCTGTAGCATAGAGATAGAAATAGTGACCCAGGAGACAGGCAGCTCTGAGGACAGCCACTCGGAAATGGGTAGCCACCGCTCAGGGGCTGTCATGGAGGATATCTTCCAGCTGACCGACTCAGGGAGCTGAAATGGCCAGGTGGTGCAGGCTGCAGGTGCCGCAGAAGTCAGAGAAGGCAGTGGGAGTCAGTGGGGCTCAGACGTGGACCGCCATTGTGAGCATCATGGCCTTTAAGGATCTGAGCCTTGGCTCCAGAGTTGTTTTTTTAACATATGTCTCCATTATTTCCCCACCTTGGTACATGGTAATACCATAGAGTTACTCTGTCGTTAGGCTGGTAAGTACTTTGTAATTACTTTATTATTACACTTTAATAAGAGATATTTAAAGGTTTGCTACAAAGATTAAATAATCATGCATATACAACATATAAAGCAATATATGTTCTGTACTTTATTTATTGCACACTGCATTTATTTAAAAAAAGAATTCCACATTTTAATATCTAATTATTGCACATTTGTAAATTATAAAAAAGCAGATATTAAATACTGTTATTGAATATTCATTGCATTTTCTACTGAACTTTAAAATGATTATTATAGAGTATTATAGAGTCAGTTTAAATTCAATGGAAAAAGAAGTTTGCTCAAAAAAGGCAAATTATTTTCCATATCAGTATAGTTTAGTACTTTCAATGATTAAAAAAATTGACAATGAAAATTTAACAACAGTCAATTCTTTCCTTTCATTTCCTTAAAGCAGTCTGACAAATGTGTAATTTTTAGTGCCAATTTTTTGAAAATAAGGTGTGGTGCGGCAAAGATGCATTAGTCTGTACCTGGGAGACATAAATACTCTGTAGCCATCTGTTGTCACACTCATACTAATGTCTGTTGTCAATAATTTGTTTCCAATATGAATAGTAAACAGTAAAGCTTGGTTTATTATGTAACGATAATAACCCTATAAACATATATAGAGCAAAGTGGTAAAGAGAGGAAAATATTTGTTACTGTTTTGGAGATTAACTGTCATGCTTCATCTGCATGCCAACAGCATTAATTCTTAGTTCACTAAAATAATTTTTCCATTTATAGATGTTTTCTTTCTTTAGATATTTGGTATTTGAGCTATGATAAATATGTACAGCAGTCTTTCTCAAACCATGTTGTCAAAGAAAACAAAAATTTAAAATTAATTTTACTGATAGCTAGATTAGATTATCATTTGAAATGTTTTTTCATTCACTCTAAAACAGATCACTGACAGTATATATATGTAAAGTCATGTACTCGACACATTTATTTTCAAAAGTGCTAAGCGACACCTTGAAAAAAGGCCATTGAGACTCGAATAGTAGTTTGTGCTACTTTGTGCAGTTAAAGTATGCATACTGGTAACCCACAATAAACCCATGGTTCCTCAATTGTAATGTACATTTTGTGACCAACATATAGCCAAACACACAATGATCAGCCACAACATTAACACTTGCCTAATATTGTGTAGGTTCCCCTCATGCCACTAAATCAATTCTGAGCCATCGAAGCATGGACTCCACTAGACCTCAGAAGGTGTCATGTAATATATGGCACCAAGATGTTAACAGCAGTTACTTCTGGTTCTGTAAGTTGTGAGATGGAGCTTTCATGGATCAGACTTGTTTTTCTAGCACATCCCACATGTGTGTGTTTGAATTGAGTTATAGGGAATTTAGAGGCTATGATCCTCAAACCATTCCTGAATAATTGTCATAGTGAGGCACAGTGAATTATTCTGCTGAAACAAGCAACTGATTTTGGGGAATACCGTTGACATGAACAGATGTATGTGGTCTGCAACAATCTTTAGATAGGTGGTACTGTATATGTCAAAGTAACATCCACATGAATCCTAGGACCCAAGGTTTTCTGGAAGAACCATGAGTATCACACTGCCTCTGCTGGCTTACATTCTTCCCATAGATAGTCAATTTTGCTGCCCATTCTTCCCCATGGTAATTGATAAATGCACACGTATCCACCTGTCCACAAGACATTAAAGATGACATGATCAGACCAGGCCACCTTCTTTCATTGCTCCATGGTCCAGTTGTGATACTTACATGCCCATTCCAGGCACTTTTGGTAGTAGAAGGGGGTTAGCATAAGCAATTTGACTGGTTTGTAACTACACAGCCTCATATTCAGCAAATTGCAATGCACTGTGTGTTCTGACACCTTTTGAGGAGTGCAGACTTGTACTTTCAAAGGCAAAACACTCTTTAAAATTGTCTTTAAAGCAGTGTTTGACAGACTGTTAGAAAACAAGGTACCCATACAAGCAGAGGGAGAATAGAATGGAAGCCACTCTTGAGTAAAAGGCATATGATGAAGTTTAAAGGAATGTGAGAGCATGAGGAAAAAAATTCTCTGGTCTGATGAGTCAAAAATTAAACTATATGGGTAAAACATCAAACACTTTGGCAAAGACCAGGCACTGCTCATCACCTGCCCAATACCACCCCTACGGTGAAGCATGGTGGTGGCAGCATCATGTTGTGGGGTTGCGCCTCAGCAACAGGGGCAGGGAGATTAGTCAGAATTTAGAGAAGGATGAATGCAGTGAAATAGAGAGGGGTTATTGAAGAAAACCTGCTCCTAAGTGCATGCAACCTCAAACTGGAGTGACCGTTCACCATTCAGCACAATAATGACCCAATATATACAGCCAGTATGCTGTACAGGCTTTAAGACATATCTCTCAATGTCCTTGAGTGGCCTAGCCAAAGCCCCCGAGGAACATTTGTGGAGTGATCTAAAGATGGAACATTATAGATGCTTCCCACCTGACCAAATGGAGCTTGAGAGGATGTGCCAGGAAGAATGAGGAAAACTCTGTATATCGAGGTGTGCAAAGTTTGTAGAGGCTTACCCAAAAAGACTCAATTAATTGAAGCCTTAATTAATGCCAAACCAGTTTCTAGAAAGTGCTGAATTAAAAATCAGAAAATTTCAATTTTTGATTTTTAATACATTTGTAAACCTTTAAGAAAGCATGTTCTCCTTTTGTCGTTATGCATTATTGAGCACAGATTAATAGGCAAAAATGCATTTAATCCATTTAAATTAAAATCTACAACATAATTAGGTGTGCAAAACGTTAGCATGTCTGAATACTTTCTGATTCCACTTATATATATATATATATATATATATATATATATATATATATATATATATATATATATATTTTATAAAATATATTTTTATAAAACAGGTAGAGTCTACTGAAAACGGATGGATGATTGGATACAGTCTTACAATTCCAAATTAACCAACACCATCTGTTGTTCTCATGTAAGATTTATATGATAGAAAATGATTATATGTTGCCAAACAGGTGGCATTAAGACTGTTTACTAAACAAACCATGCTGTTCACAATGTGCTTATTAAAAAAAAAAAGCCTAAGCGTAGGCATTTTTTATTTTTAATCAAGTGCCTAATATAGTTATCAAATTCATTTTAATTAAGTAAATGCTCATATTTCTATTTCATGTTACACATTTATTTTAGACAGAAGTATTATTAACATTAGGTTAAGACAGAATATCACTAACTATGTGATCATTTTGAGTACTGAAAAAGAAACATATGCATAATGAACATATCATTAAACCATACATGTACACTTTTTTGTTAAATATGTATTACTGTATTCTAAAATAGTGCAAAACATAACTTATATTTAAAATTATTTTCAAAACTGTCTCAGTAATTATTTCGTCTGCTGGATCATCCTAGTTATTCTTTTGATATTTATCCCAGTGACAGTACAATAAATTAAATAATGTGAAAAGAAAATGTGACTATACTGTATATTGTACTTTTACTTGCTTTCTAAGTAGTTAATAAATCCGACAACAACGGCAACATTAATCTTTACATTTTATTTTTATAGTACCTTTCTATAGTAAACATCATATACATATATATGAAAGGTACTGACCATACATTTTCTTAAGTACTTACTGTAGAGATGCTTAAACATGGGAATACTAAAGAAAAGGGTATTCTACTAACTTCTGAAAGAAAAATAGCAATGCTGTTAATTATGGCCTATGAGCACTTAAATTCTGATTTAAAAATCTGAAAGGATATTTTCAGTACTTTACCACTAAGCGAATGGTCAGAAAATAAATTAATGGTGTTAATATAAGTATGAGTGAAAACAAAATACATTGATGACAAAATAGTAATCAACAATTAAGTATTGAGATTACTGAGAGGAAAGATTTGTAACAGTTACAATGTCTGAAAACAAATCACTATGAGCAAATATCTTTCTTGCTTGCATACTTGCATCCAAAAGGACTTTATAATACAATCTGTGTAATGTTAATTCCTATTTTTGGAAAATTAGTCAATATTGTACCCATTGAAAATAAATAAATAGAGGCAATTATAAAAAGCATCATAAACTACAGCACAGGTTATGGAGGAGAATGTTTTTCTAAAATGATAATGTTTTATAAAGAAACAGCAAAAGCAACTGTAACAAGGACTGGTGAATGTGAGAGATTTATATAGATTTAAAAAAATATACAACAGTGAACTGCAGACACATACTATACATTAAGTGTAATTGTAACAAGACCTTGGTTAGGGTGAACAAGCTTTTTGCAAGTCTCATTACAGCCACATATATAGCAAAAATTTAGATGTCCCATGTCAATGTGTATTTTTCATGCAAATAAGACTTTTTCAGACACTGAACTACATATATGAGCACACAGTACTTTGATAACTGTACCTCAGTGTAACTCATTTAATCAATAACTGCACCAGTTCAACTCAAAACAGGTGTCCTGTAATTGTGTCTGTGTCTGTCTGCACACTAGCAAACTCACATCCCAATAAAGTAATGCTATCAGTAATATTGCAGATGAGTTTTTATTTAAAGCTTAGACTTTGTTAGCTGTTCATTTTATGTCATTGTAGCTGTGATGTGGATGAATTGCTGTATATGATCTGAGTGGCTGTGTAAGGCGTTCTTCTAGTTCTATGAAGATACAATGTGTGGGAGCAGTTCTGGTTAAAACATATTTGTGTAAATTGTAGTAGGAGAAAATTCGGAAATGCTTAAAAATTTTAATTACACATACTGTAAGAAAGTATATGAGAGGGGTAATGTAAGCATTTTGATGATTAATAATCAACAAGATGGCCACCCAGGAGGATGTCATAATAATGGGGGATTAATCCAGTAATTCTGCAAGGCTTATACTTTATTTACCTTACCTTTCTTTGTTGTAAGAGATTGGTCTCTGGCCTTTAGATTTTTAAAAAATCTATAAGAGGCACACTCATTTTAAGAAACAGAATAATACAACTTATTTGTCAAAATGAGGAGTATAGAAATATGATAACTGCATATATATATATATATATATATATATATATATATATATATATATATATATATATATATATATATATATATATAGTATATATTGATATTTAAGACTGGTTGCAGACAAACTAGACAGACAAACATATAACATATAGGCTTAACTGTTTACTAGTATTTAGTGTTCTACTTTGTCTGGGCACAGATAAATAGATTTACAATGATCTTTAGTCTTTATGGATGATGTCTAAAATTGTGCAGATTAGTTGCTTTGTTGTTACTCAGGGATCAAGTGTAAGATTCTTCATGCGTTGGAGTGCAGTTGTTCTCTTCGCTGCATGATCCTTGTCAGTGCTGTGCTGCTGCTTTCTTGGCTTGCCTTCTGCTGTCTTTTGCCACTTCACAGGGAAAAGGAATTACTTATTCTGGACCAAGAATTTAGATGCTGATGTTCCCTGCTTGAAGTAATGGTTGATCCTAAGCAGACTGGGCTCAGTGCTTAGCTTGGCAGACTGGATCTCAGCTCTCAGGCTCACAAAGAGAAAAATGTGGTGCAAAGATTTTAGGGTCAGAGATCAGGATTCAGATGTTTTAAGTCATTTTGGAGACTTTCCCTTCCCTCTGAACTTCTCACTTCCCTTTGCTTCTTCCCACTAGCTCTCACTTACTTAAAGAGATGGGGTGTATGTATTTTTTTTAATCAATGATTGGATTAAAGTCACTTCCAGTTACAAAACCAGTCTTTTAATAGGTGTGTTCTTCTGTTCATTTAAGTTGTCACCCCTTGAAGTATAGGACTTTGTCCTTGCTTGAGTCCATTTCATGCCTTCTGGCTCAAGAGGTCTGCAGAGGGTAATACGGAGAGATGTCAGGTCACCTTTGATTTACAACTTTATTATCAGATAAAGTCCAGGCACATGTACAAGCAATAGTTCATTTACTTAGTTTAGAATACAAGTGGGGTTTTGTGGAGCTTGATGCCTGCATCCCTGTTAAATCTGCTTTCTTAACAGGCCTGGTGTACCACGAAAGTCTGGCAAAATGGACGATGCTCAATTTTTCCTACAGTAACAGGGAAAGTGGCAGATGGGGGAGCAATGAATCTTGTAACACCATAATGGTGGAGTCTTGAAGCAAGCTCAGTGACATCAGAATCCTCACGAAATGCAGAAGTGCAAAATCTTAACCTTTCTTAACCTTGAACTTAAGTATACAAAATGTAAAAATGGACCTCTTAACCCTTGTCACTTTTTTGGTTTTAAGCAGGAGGTGTCACAGGTATGACTGTCATTATTATTATTGTGAAATACAATTTACTAAGCAATACAATTTACTAAGCATTGGATTAGATGAATCCTTAATACTGACACTGGTGCACAACTTATAAATTAACTCTTTAGACTCCATAAAAGCTGGAAAGTAAGTGCGTGAGGGGGGTCCTTCTGAAAAAAAATGCCCATTATTGTATTTACAAGATAGTATTCTAAGAGCTGGCAGACAGATCTTCAGAGGATGGACAGAAAGGCAATCTGCTACAAGCCTTTCACAGGATGGATTGGGCAAGATATTTGTGTAGCAGCAACCAGTCTGGCTGGGAAGGGAAGAGTGTTCTTTGACAGAGACCTTAAAAGAGGTATTAACAGGCTCCCTGTGCTTCCTTTAGTTCCCTTGAAAATGCTGAAGGGTGTGACAATAGTTAGTAAGTGGAAGCTAATACCATGATGCCAGCAGTCTTTATGTTGTACTGCTTTGCTCTTGAAATGGCATGCTTCTGCCTTCTGTAGTCTAAACTATTCGGACCAGGTCTGTGGTAAAGTGGTTCAGGGCACACAATTACTGTAATCCTCATGAAATAGCTATTTAAAACTTTCACACACAGCATTTAAGTGTGTAAGCCTCCTGAGTGCCTGTTCTGTGTAATGCTAGTTAGACATAAACAAGTGAAATGATATCATTCCACATAGCTAATTTAGTGTATAGTATTATTATATATAATACGCTACCGTGGTTGTCCATTTGTCTGTCCAGGATTTTAAATCACCTGTAGCTCACAAACCGTTTAACATATTGACCTGAAATTTGGTACACATATACTATGTGCCGTCTGCTATCCAATTTCGGGGTGATGATTGACCTCCAAGGTTATTCATCTCTTTATTCTTATTTTATTGTACAGTAGAATCAACTCTCGGTAGTGGTCAACAGGACGGCCGTGTGGCGCATGTGTACGGGCGCCATTCTAATCCCTACCACCTTTGCTGTCACTTCCCCTACCTCTTCATATCTTAAATCATTCTTGAGGCAGAGTGAAGATTTAAGTGC
The DNA here is from genome assembly GCF_016835505.1 of Polypterus senegalus. Taxonomy (NCBI): domain Eukaryota; kingdom Metazoa; phylum Chordata; class Cladistia; order Polypteriformes; family Polypteridae; genus Polypterus; species Polypterus senegalus. Next base: position 123,657,252 of record NC_053158.1, read on the forward strand.
CAGCTTAAGTGAAAAATTAAAGAAAATGTACTAAGTTATTACAACACAAACACTGACTGGATCAGTTTTAACGCAAATAGATGCCAACAAAAGAAGAGAAAAAGCAGGCCACTAGGGTGGAGAAAAGAAGAGCTTGTCAGGAAGCAGCAAGCACATCAACCTCAAAACAAACGAATGGTAAACATACAGAGAAAGAGTATGAAAGCTATGAATGCTCAAGTCAATTGTATTCACTGCATGTTATCGTGCAGTGCTCTGTTACTGGTATTCCAGAATACCAAAATAATGTTTTACTGTTTATCAATCATTGGAGCACTAATGAGACCACCAATTACTACAGGGTTTTATTTTGGTGCACTATATAAAGTGTTAATTAACTGTTCTAGTTAGTTTATAGTTAATTAATACAGACAAATACTACGTTTGTTGTATCATATTTTATTGCAAGGTTCAAAGGTGCAGCTTGTTATAATAAAGGAATGGTTCATTGAATATCCCAGCTTAGCTTTATTTTGGACTGGTACAAAGGAACTGGTAAGATTTATATTGCACCTGAGGAGCACATTGGGGCCTGGACCTTTTAAATTACCAAGCATATAAAAATGATTTCCAAAGTCTAAGAGTTGTCTTTGTGGGAGTGTGAATTGCAGTGGACTGGCATCTCATCCACCTTTGTTCTTTCTATTGTGTCTATATAGTCAAATTTGCACAAAAAGTAAGTGCCTTTGAATTTAATTATCACATTGGGAGAAGCTTTAATAAATGATTGCAGATATTCTACTTTTAATTTTAGCCAACCTAAAATATTTAGATAGCACAACAACAACAATAACAACAATAACAATAATAATTGTACTATTAATAATAATAGCTTAAGAAATAGGAAAACATCCAGCTTGTGAATGAAGTTAGCGTCCGTCACAACTGAAGATCACATTAGGTCAGTTTATACCAGTCCAGGTAAAATTTTTCCTGACTAATCCAAAAAGAAATCAATCATAATAAAGCTAAATATTGCAAATTCTGTTTTATAATCTTACATACTTTCTAAAATTCTTTTAGGCTTCCTAATTCATTTGAAATCCTGTTTTGGAACATTTTAAAAATATACTCTAAACTGCAAATCTCAGTTTAAAATTCTGGTGAAATAGCTTCCCTGAGGTGCTGAAATGGTATTATGTAGCACATGTTTTGAACATATTGAACAACAATGAAAGCAACTTACAGTAAAAGGTCAAAGATGCACACAATCAAAGCAGTTTTACTGCTATAATAGAAGTCCTTGGAAGAATCTTCTTATTGAAGTTATTTTAAAGCCAAACTGCATTAAAGAGCCTTTTGAAGGAAGTCTGCTTTGTGATTTATAAATGAGCAAAGACAAACCACAGGAGTCAGATCTCTGCCCCAGTTTCTGATGATCACAGTTAGTAATGCAGTACAAGGATTATGTGTTGAGCCAATCTCTCACTCTACATCTTCTGTGGGATGTAATGCTAAGCATGCACAAACATAACAATTTTTCAGAGTTAGAAGCAGAAAGCAAGAATATAATGTTTTCAGTTATTATAAGGGTTAATGCCAACACAAACATATTTTTGAAATACAGTATATACAGGTAGAAGCTGTACATTCCCTGGAAACCTTGGAAAGTAACCCTGATTTAACTTCTTTAAATAATAAATACATACTGAAACATTTATTCATCTATTTTCTGAAATGGATGTGTGACATTGGACACATACAGTACGGAGCACAATGCAGGAATCCACCATGGATAGCATTCCTAATCCACTACAGGGAATACTCCTGCAAATACAACAAACATATTCACATAATGCCATAATGCCAAAGAATAAACATCCACTTTTTTTGTACTGTAGAAACCAGTGTACTCTGGAAAATCTTTTGCAGAGGTAGAGAAAATGTTCATTCCCCACACAGAAGGTCACCAAGTTGGAATTCAAACCTATTCATTATATGTGATTTGCAGAGGAGTAGGGAACTTACAAAAATGTGACTGGAACAAACAGCACATGAATAAGATATCAATCCAACACAGCCTGCAAGTAAGAGTATGCACATATGTTATGTTATTTGTATTTACTGTATTTTATATATATATAAATATATATGTATGTATGCGTGTGTGTGTGTATATATATATATATATCTATGATCATAAAATTTTTTGACCTAGTCTGCCACTGAAAAAAACATAAACAAACATAAACAAAGTCACACTTGGGCTTGCCAATCAGGTGAGTTTTTTCAGTTACAAGCGTTGTTTCTTTCTATATGCAAACAAGTGTGTACAACTGTGTACAAGTCTTATAACCTAATGGAAAAAAAACAGGAAAAGTAGCAAACTGAAATAAGAAAAACTTATTAATCAGTTACACACATCTATAGTGATTCTCAAAGACTACGAGTTAAACAACCCAAAAACTGTAACCGGGACCCTCACACTAGGATTTATTTTTCAAAAGTACCCACCTTATATAAAAAAGAAAAATAAAAAGCCACTTATCATAGAGTACACTGAATTCTTTCTAGCATGTCTGACCAACATGCAACATGTTACCATTCTTTGGCACCATGACAAACAAGAATTTATTAAAATATTCAGACATCAGTTTATTTTGTTTAAACTTCTAACTTTATTTAGAAAGCACAAATTAGCTTTCATAATGCACTCTTTATTCTGGTTTCTGTGCCACCTGAAACCATCCATCTGCTTTATCCAGACCAGGGTCACAAGAAACCTGGAGCCTACCCCAGTAAGCACTGGGCACAAAGCAAGAGAAAACCCTGGTCAGGGCATCAGTCCATCACAGGGTGAACACATGCACTAGGGCTAATTTAACCAGACCAGTTCACCTAATGTGCATGCCTTTGACCTGCAGGAAGAAACCAGAGAACACAAGAGGAAACCCAAGTGGATACACAGAGAAGATGCAAACTCAGTGCATTTGGGTTGTGTACCCCAGTGTCTTTGTTACAAGGCAGAAGTAATTCCAGTGGACCAATGTGCAACCCTTACATGAAACTTTGTTGGAAAAATCCAGGGAAAAACTAAAACCTAAGTGCAAAGTTTACTTATCACTCACAATTATTTTACTAAGTTTATTTAACTTTGATAAAGCATAAACACCTTAGTATAAAAGGTATGAAGATACCTTTTTAGGGATACCTTGGTTTGAGTAATTGAGAAATTTAAATTGTTAACCCATCTAAGGTTGAATTTATGTCTTGCACTCAAATTTGTCAGGTAAAGGGACTTCAGTATATGGATGGGTTGTTTAAACAAAAGAAACATTTTCTGACTGGGGGCATCCCATCCAGCCAGTATGAAATCCTCATACTGTAGTTCAGCTTAGAGTCCTAGTAGGATCCGATACTATCATGGCAACATTGAACTCTAGGCAGTGACCAACATTAAATTGGTAATGACAGCAAAACTTATGAACTGCATTACATTATTATAATATATTTCATTTGATTTCCTTGCTCTCTAAAAACCCAATAACAATATAAAAATAATGGTTATGAGCAATAACAGTTTTATTTAGTAACTAGCAAAATACCCGCGCTTCGCAGCAGCGAAGTACTGCCTTAAAATTTTTATTAAGAAGAAAATTAAACCTTTTTAAACTGAGGGAAAATATATCAATAATTATTTGTTAAGGATCTGTTTGTATACCACATTGTCAGTTCGGCCCTCCGGTAGTAATATGATCAAGCTGTGTGCTGAGTTTCCCTTGAGCATGCAATGTACAATTGGCCATGTGAAAAGTAATCTTGTTTCAAATCTCACAGTTTGGATTGCTGTTGTCATAATCGGTTTGAGTTTCATGGTTTGTTTCAATTACGACAGTATTTGCAGGACTTGTGTTGAAGTGACAGTTGGCATCTGTCAAGCGTTGTAAGCATACAACCAGTTTCATCAATAACTTCACATCCAGCTTTTGAGAGTTTAAACATTCATAAACATCAAAGTGAATCTAAGATGTTTAAGAGGCATTGGCGGTTGTCGAAAGGTGTAAAATATTTGGCCATTTCGATACACTTGAAAGTGACAACCGAACAATTCAGCAGCAGCCATCAATTCACATGCAGAAGCATAGGTGAAGGGCTTAAGCATTTCAGTCTTATAATGCTTCTGTGTAGTATAATTATCTCCTGTACCGTCATCAGTCCACACCTTGAACCTGTCCTAGTCATTCAATACATAAGACACAAGGTTCTTCCAGATATCAAGAGTGAGCCTGATATGGCTGTGCAATATGTAACAAAGAGAATGGAAAAGGTAGGTGCCATCTCCGGGCATGGAAACCACTCGGTAAGTGACAGTTCTTTGATCGATGGTGATCACCTCGATAGACATGTTAATGGGGGTACGGTTGGACCGATAAAGGAAATGTGTACCTGAACAATGTAAAGTAAATCTAAAATACCTACACAATAACTATAATCATAATAAACAAACAGTAAAATAGTGGAGAAGCCATGGATTAAATAAAAAGGCTGAAGTTATCAGCAGGGAGACGTGAATCCCGTGGTGAAGCAAGGAAGGGAAAGTAGAGACCGGAGCGACGGCCGGCCGTATATAGGCAGGCAGCCAGCAACGTGGGGGCATTGGGATGGGGGACGTTGGAAAGTTCAATATGGCGGCCGACAGTGGCGTCATACCACTGAAATAAGTACGTACATCGGTTTCGGTTAGCGCAGGGAAGCCGCCTACCAAATTTCGTGAAGATGGGACCATAAATAAGAAAGTTCAACATGGCGGACGTTGTCGACGGTTATGACTGTTATGCGTAGAATTTTGAAATGAAACCTGCTTAACTTTCGTAAGTAAACTGTAAAGAATAAGCCTGCCAAATTTCAGCCTACTACCTACACAGGAAGTTGCAGAATTAGTGATGAGTGAGTGAGTGAGTGAGTGAGTGAGTGAGTGAGTGAGTGAGTCAGTGAGGGCTTTGCCTTTTATTTGTATAGAAAAGTTAATTAAGATTCCAGGAGAACTTCTGTACATAAGTGTGTTTTTGAGGTAAAAATACTATCTAATGGCAATGCAATCATTTCAGAACAATTTCCAATATAAAGACAACTTTAATGTAAACAAGAATAAAAACATTCATATATAAAGTATATAAAGTACAGGCCACAAGTTTGGACACACCTTCTCATTCAATGTGTTTTCTTTATTTTCATGACCATTTACATTGGTAGATTCTCACTGAAGGCATCAAAACTATGAATGAACACATGTGGGGTTATGTACTTAACAAAAAAAGGTGAAATAACTGAAAACATGTTTTATATTCTACTGTAGTTTCTTCAAAATAGCCACCCTTTGCTCTGATTACTGCCTTGCACACTCTTGGCATTCTCTCAATGAGCTTCAACAGGTAGTCACCTGAAATGGTTTTCACTTCACAAGTGTGCCTTATCAGGGTTATTTAGTGGAATTTCTTGCTTTATCAATGGGGTTGGGACCAGCAGTTGTGTTGTGCAGAAGTCAGGTTAGTTGGACGATCATTTATTTTTCAACAGGACAATGACCCCAAACACACCTCCAGGCTGTGTAAGGGCTATTTTACCAAGAAGGAGAGTGATGGAGTGCTGTAAATGGTCATGAAAATAAAGAGAACACATTTAATGAGGAGGTGTGTCCAAACTTTTGGCCTGTACTGTATATATATAAATAAAAAACTCATTGCTAATGTTACTTTTAACCTGCATTAACCAACTGCATCGCCAAGGTAAGAAAGCGGTGGCTTAGCAAACATTTACTTGAGCCGGTTGAAGTGTAAAGATATCAGCTTTGGCAAATTCAAGTCCTTTGAGTATCTTGCCATTGTTATTCATGGAGTTTCTCAGTTTCTAGTATTATCCATATATATACCTCCTAAATACAATGCATCTTTCTTTGAGGAATTCTCAGACTTGATGTCAATCGTAATTACGAACTATGACACGTTCCTAATAGTCGGTGACTTTAACTTTCATATCGATAATCAGTGTGACCCGAAAGTAAAAGAATTCATGAACCTCCAGGACTCTTTTGATTTGAGCCAGCACATTAGTCAGCCTACACATAAAGCAGGTCATACGTTAGACTTAGTAATTACTAAAGGACTAAATGTTGATGTGAAGCAGGTCATTGATATTGGTCTATCAGACTATTTTCTGTTACTATTTAATATAGAAATAATAATAGAAAATATTCACAAGAAGCATACTGTTAAAAAACGCTTCAAAATTTACAAACATTCTAAGCAACCAGTCCTTTTGTAGTGATTACTACAATAATGAGAATAATGTAAATAGTACAGTGGAAAATTTTAATACTAAGGTGAGAGCTGCTGCTGACATAGTCGCACCTGAAAACATAGTTAAAAAATCTTCTAGCACTGTTATACAATGGAAGACCCAAAGAGTGTCTGATCTAAAGAGAACATGCCGGAGAGCTGAGTGTAAATGGAGAAAAACTAAACTGATTATCCACTATGAGATATTAAAGGTTAAAATAACAGAATAGCCCATCTTGAGAGGTGGTGTTATTTCTCTAGAATTATAAATAACAATGCTAGTAATCCCAGAATCTTGTTCTCTACAATTGATTGTCTGCTAAACCCACTCATTCAATGGAATGCCTCCAAAATACTTCTAGTGAAACTTGTGAGGCTTTTGCTGTATTTTTTAATTAAAAAATTAATGATATTAGAAATAATATAGTACATCTCCCCAATACTGATCATCTTAAACCCCGGTACTCCATTATAAACAAATTAAATTCTTTCACCAGGATAGATTTACCTGATCTATATAAAATAATTTCTCAACTGAGACCCTCCACCTGTGTCCTTGTTCCAGTACCAACACGTTTTTTCAAAGATGTATCGGGCATGCTGATTGATAGTATTCTTGACATAGTAAACTCATCATTAGATTGACTGCTGTAGTTAAACCCCTGCTCAAGAAAAAATAATCTTGACTCCTCTGCTTTTGAAAATGTTAGACCCATTTCTAACCTGCCTTTCTTAAGTAAAATTCTAGAGAAGGCAGTCATTATGCAGCTTAACGATCACCTCAATAAACAAGCCATTCTTGATAAGTTTCAGTCGGGTTTCAGAACAAATCACAGTACAGAAACTGCACTCATTAAAGTAGTAAATGGCACGTGGGTAAATTCAGACAGAGGCCATTTATCTGTTCTCATCCTCTTAGATATGAGTACCGCATTTGATACCATTGATTACAATATTCTTAGAAATCACCTTAGTAAATAGGTGGGAGTCTCTGGCAGTGTCTTAATTGGTTTAGGAGTGAAGGCAGAAAATTCTTTATTAGTTGTGGTAATTATACTTTGAAGATTCATGATATTCTATATGGTGTTCCACAAGGCTCTATCCTGGGTCCGCTGCTTTTTTCGATTTACATGCTTTCGTTAGGTCAGATTATCTTGGGGCATAACATGAGTTACCACAACTATGCTGATGACACACAGCTGTATTTATCAATAGCACCTGACAACCCAGACACTCTTGATTCACTGACACAATGTCTCACTTGTGTTTCTGAATGGATGAGTAGTAATTTAATTTAATAATAAAGAGAAAACAGAAATTTTAGTGATTGGCAATAATGGATATAATGAGGATATTAGAAATATACTTGATGCATTAGGATTATAAATCAAGACAGTGGTACAGAATTTTGGGGTAACTATTGACTCTGACCTGAATTTTAAATCACATATTAATCAGAATACTAGGACAGTACTTTTTCATTTAAGAAATATAGCAAAAGTTAGACCTCTTATAACATTGCAAGATGCTGAAAAATTCATGCTTTTGTTTTCATTTGGCTAGATTACTGTAACACACTTCTCTCAGGACTACCAAAAAAAGACATCAATCGATTGTAACTAGTGTAGAATGCAGCTGCTAGAATCTTAACTTTTTTGATGTCACTACACTGATTACCTGTGTCATTTAGAACTGACTTTAAAATACTGCTTATGGTTTACAAAGCCTTAAATAATCTCGCTTTATCTTATATTTCGGAATGTCTTACACATTTCACTCCAAATCGTAACCTTAGATCTTCAAATGAGTGTCTGCTTAGAATTGCAAGAGCTAAACTTAAAAGAAGTGGTGAGGTGGCCTGCTGTTCTGCACCTAAAATCTGGAATAGCTTGCCAATAGGAATTCACCAGGCTAATAAAGTGGAGCACTTTAAAACACTGCTGAAAACACATTACTTTAACATGGCTTTCTCATAGCTTCATCTTAATTTAATCCTGATGCTCTGTATATTCAATCAGTTATCATTATTATTCATGGTGGCTCCAAAATCTGTACTAACCCCTACTTTCTCTTTTGTTCTTTTTCCGGTTTTCTGTGGTGGCAATCTGTGCCACCACCACCTAATCAAAGCACCGTGATGTCCCTACATTGTTGGATTAAAGGCCAGAAGTCCACCGTCATCATCAAATTCCTCAATGAGAACCCTGAATACAATGAGGACTGACCATTTATGTTAGGTAGAATGCCTAGTGGGGGCTGGGCGGTCTTGTGGCCTGGAAACCCTGCAGATTTAATTTCTTTCTCCAGCCATCTGGAGTTTTTTTTTTATTTTTTCTGTCCTCCCTGGCCATAGGACCTTACTTTTATCCTATGTTAATTAGTGTTCCCTAACTTTAATTAAATATTTTGTCTTTTTTCTCTTTCTTCATCATGTAAAGCACTTTGAGCTACATTGTCTGTATGAAAATGTACTATTTAAAATAAATGTTGTTGTTGTTGTTAGACCTGAACTCAACATAACATATTTTTTGGTTTTGCTGCAGTATTTCATTAACACTGTATAATAATTCTATGCCCAAAGTGCCTTAATGGCTATTTGCTACCCGTTGTTGGGTTTACTGAACAATCCAGGACTAATATCATATTTGTTGTGAAATACATGTTATATTACATTTTATCATGACATATATTGCAGACTGGTAAACTACTTATTAAATAAAAGCAATGTATTTCTGCTTGGGTCCATCACAATATTGAATACTTAAACCGAAACACACTTTACATAAACTCACATGCTTAACATAAACTTCTCAAACTCACAAGTGTAACATGTTAAAAAATTAAATATATAGGTTTTAAGAAATGTAAGCGAATAAAAGCAATATTCTATATGTTATGTTTCTAACTAAACGTCAAGATTTTTACAAGATACAGTAAAAACTATAACATTTTGACAGTTACTCAGAGCAGTCACACATTTGGTTTAATCAGCAGTAGCATTAGCCAGCAAAGCACCTGTTATAGTGTTGACATCTTGAACTATCTTCCTGCTTTAGAAAAAGCTGCACCTGAGTCTTCTCTCATCTGATTAATGAGAATGGCTGTTTTTGCAACTTTCACAAATTTGATACAACAGCATTTATTAACAATACCATAATATATCAACGAATGCTACTATGATTGTGATGATTTAAAGGCTAGTAAATAAATAAATACATACATACAGCTATGTGGTACAGTTTTTAGGCTTTGCAGAATGTCCAAAGATAAATAGTTATTTTAGCATGGCAAAATATACTTTATTTGTAGATTGTTGATTGTAAATTATAATGCCAAATAAGGTATGAAAACATTGCTTACAAAATGAGCTACAAAAATACATTAAATACTGAGAATTAGAATAACCAAACACAAAAGAGTGCTGGGGGATAGGGTTATTGCAAATATGTATTGGTTGAGATTTCTTTTCATATTTGTTCTTTGAAATATTTGTTCATTTTTATTGATGGAAAATAAACACAAATTAAAAAAAAAATAAAGGTTTAAATGCCAAGATAGTATTTTGACAGGACGCTCATTTAATAATTAAATACTAGTTTCAACAGCAAATGGAGTGGATTGGCCAAGTTTTTAACTCCAACTATACAAAGGAAACTAGGGGTGTAGGAATCTTAATACACAGAACTTATCCTACATGTAGCATCAAATGTAATATGTGATCCTGAAGGGCGATACATCATGGTGATGGGCAATTTATTTAGTTGAACAATTCCACAAGCAGGAAGTTTGCAATGCAATATCAGAAATTACCAACACAGATGGATGATAAACACAGATAAAATCATAGACCAAAAGAATAAAACCCACAAACTGTATTTATAAAGTATTTCAAGTCCTTATATTCTACTCAGTTTAAAGAAGATAGGAAGCAATCTAATGAGTTTTTGATTCATTGCAGATACCAGAGCTAAATACTGCTAGTGCTGTGGAACTTGATAAACCTCTGACACTCTCAGAATTACTAAATGCTACAAACTCACTGAAGAGTGGAAAAGCAGATGGCTCTGATGGCTACGCAGTAGAAATTTATAAAATATTTTCAAATAAGTTAGCTCCACTATTATTAACAACAGTTATAGAAGCTAAAGACAATGAAATTCTACCTCAAACTTTTCACCAAGTATTAATTTCTGTCTTTCCTAAGAAAAATAAGGACTTACTACAATGTTCATCATACAGACCAATCTCATTCCAGAATAATGACGTTATACTCTCAAAGTTCTAGCTATACAGGATTGAGAAAGTGATTCCTTCTGTAATGATTACTGGGTGGCAAATATACAGGTCATAAAGACTTTCAAACATACTATCCTCCAATTCCTGTCCTTTTCTTTCTCCAAATACCCAATTGCAACACAATCAGCTCTGTAACAGATGTTAAGCCATCTGTAAGCTTACAACAACGATTCTTCAAAACTTAAGGAACATTGAAATATCTTCATAATATGTGTTTAATTATTCTATCCATCTATCCTTCCAGTGTCGTGCCATCCTCAGCAAATATACAGTGCAAAGCAGGAACAATCCGTGAACTCGCTAATGCTGCAGCACCGTGTCCTCACATGTTTAATTATTAACAATACAGATTATTTAAATGAAGTTAAAGTTGTGCCAGTATAATATAATCAACATATTTTGCTGCATTTCATCTTAAAAATGATATCATCATATGTAAATATGTGCTTTATAAAGTGGCGCAGGTTGTGCAATATTATAACTGTAGTGCAAGTTTACAATGGTGTAATTGTACTTATAAGTACAAACAGTTCTACAAGGAGCACTTGATTGAGTGAGTTTATAGTTCTTGAGATAAAACTGTGTCTGAACCGCGAGGTCTATACAGGAAAGGCTTTGAAACGTTTTGCCGTGGCTGAAGCAGAGTGGGCTTGATGCTGTATACCGATAATTCTCTTTCCGATCAGCTGCTGCTGTGATTCCCCACTCTGATACAGTGATATATATACTCCGAGCAGTGCAGTGAGAGTAATATGAAAAAACATGATCCGTTGTGGCAACCCTTAATGGGAGCAGCTGAAAGAAGGAAAAAAAAGGTGCTGTGAGAGTTAAAACGCTAAAGCAGTTATGGTATTTGGAGTACTATGGCTTTTCCCTGGACCATTATATTGTTACAGGTTAATTATAGTCAGATGCATTACACTAATAAACAATATGTGGTTAGTTTCAGTGTATTTATAAAGATGCGTCAGGAATGTGGTTCTAAGAAATAAAGGGTAACCACACAGGAACAGTAGCACTGCTTTGACGCTGGGTGCCGCCAGTCTGCAAAACCGAGCGGAGAACTTGAGCACGACAGGGTATGAGGTACCGTGGAAAAGTGCGTGGCTTTACGTCAAGTGTAGGTTTTATACATCATGATTTGAACATGGAAATGAGGTCCCTGGACATTGACACAAATTGAAGAACATACACAAGCCTGGTCTAGAACAGAATTAAAATCTTGCAGTACTTCTTTATATTCCCTGCTCTGTGCTCCAGTAAATATATACTATTGTCAATACACTAATAGTCCAATTCATTCAGTAAGAATATGGAACCAATGTAGGAAGCACTTTAAGACAGAGAAGCTCTTACCTCTTGCACCTTTGCATGACCTTTTCCACCCTCTAAAACATACACGGTATTTAATGTTTGGAGAATGTCTGGGATTAAAAAAAGTTAGAGACTTGTACATAGATAATGTTTTTGCATCCTACAAGCAATTAAGCTTCAAATTTAACTTGTCATCAACAATTTTTCTACTACTTTCAAGCTAGAAATTTTGCTAAACGGAACCTGTCCAATTTTTTTTCACTTTCTTAGCATCTCTACAATTTATAAAAACATTTTAAAATCCCTTCCTTTCAAAGATCCCAGGGTACAATGTGAAAAAGATCTTTCACTTAATATTTCAGTAAGGGAGTGGAAGGCAGCCATGCACCGAATACACTATACATACAGTATGCACAAAGCACACAATTATTCAACTTCTATCAACCATATGTATCTTGATTAAAACTATCTAAAACATATCCAGGCCAAGATTCAGTCTGTGAATGTTGCAATCTAGCTCCAGACTCACTGGATCACATGTTTTGGGCGTGCACCAAATTAAATTCATTTTGGACAAAAATCTTTGAATGCCTATCAGATAGCCTTGGTGTTACATTCACTCCTAACCCTTTAACAGATGTGTTTGGTGCACTCCCAGATGGGCTTAAAGTGGAGAAGGACAAACAACTGTAATTCCCTGTATCTTACTATTAGCACATAGACTTATCTTGCTCAACTGCAAAAATCCCACTCCACCACTTTTAGGTCAGTAGGTAACTAATGTCTAATACTATTTGAAATAAGAAAAAATCAAATTCTTATTCAGAGGACTTGTTAAATACATTTTAAAAACAGGATCTAATCAACAACAATTTAGAATAAGCTTCTATATCGGGGAAAAGGATACTCTTCCTGCCTTGCTGCTTTCAAAGATTGGCTTTGTTGGCTGGTTCTCCTTTTTTTCTTTTGGGTGGAGGTTGAATTTTGTTTTTTTAAGTTTGATTTAAATTGTATGGATTGTTATTTGCTTTTAATTATAATCAATAAAATATATAAAAAATAACTAACTAAAATAGTGATTGTTTCTAGCATGTCAGTAAGGTCAGCTGCTGATTCTTTCTTCCTCTTCCTATAAACACTAGAAATGTCTTTACATTATATTTATGCACACAAGCCAAGGTACTGTAGGTAATGTGAAATGTTGATATTCATGGCTTTCTAATTTTTGGTTCCTTTAGATTCCAGCTGATTCGCCCAAAATAAAACAAAATGATCTGCCCAGTTCAAAGCATAATTTTTGTGAATAACACAGAACAGTTCCCCTACAATTAATTTTGAAGGTATGAGTCACTCTACATGATCATAGAAGGTCAGCTTATCATACACTAAAATGTATTTCCTAATGTGTTATCCTTGGAGATTAACAAAGTATATAAAAAATTCCTAGAAATATTTTTCGGAAACTACCCTTCCTAATAGTCCTTATCTGACTTTTGTAATAATCATCACATTGCTTAAAGGAGTATCTTATAGAACAGAATTGAAAAAGTCAAAGTAATTTCATCATTTTTTTAATAAAGAGCACACATCTAATTGTTTAGTCATCTTTAGCATATAGTATGTATTGAGTTTTAGATATTTTTAGTAATTGTGATTCTGCAGTTTAAAATCTGTGTTCTAACTATTACCACATAACTCACACATACAAATATTACATACTACACCAATTACAGTACTTGTATAAATATTGATACACATACAGTAAAATCTGGTTTCCTTGTACTATGCCCTGTAATCACATAAGAAATTAGTGTTATTGTTGCAGGTCATATCCAGCTAAGAATGGAGTGTTTATTCTGACAGCAAATATATTGACATTTAACTTTTGTATTTGACATGCATCAATTGGAAATGGGTTATTTAACTATGCTGAGCACAGCATTAGGTTTGAACTATTTTGTACTAGCAGCAGCTCTGCAAAACACTCTGATATTTACTGACCTTTGTGAGGAACAAATTGTTCATTTGGATAAAGTGCTTAACCTTGAATATATAGAAAAAAATAGTTTTCTATATCTGAAGTGTATCAATAGTTCAATGGATTTGAGGCTTTGCAATCCCTCCCTAATCTATGTTAAACACAAATAAGTTACATAGTTTATTGTCAGTAAGTTAATATCTGTCATGATGATCTGTCATTTTGTTCTAGAAAAGGACTTTTCTAACCAGCCCACAAGTAAGATATTCTGCAATATACTTGAACTGAAACTTAAAACAGTGAAGCACTTTCCAAAGGCAAGACATACAGCAGTTTGATTTTTAACAATCTACTTTATCTATTTATAAGGGTTAGGCATTCAAATTATTCAAATGATTCAGTCATTAGTGATATATGAAGTGAATTTTATCAAAGTAGGATAAAATCATCTAAGTTTTTATACAAATGAGCAAACCTTAATGCATGGTTAACTGTTTGTAAAACAACTTGGAGTAGAAAGATTCTTAAATAAGAGACGTACTTTTTATGTAAACAGTGAAGAAAATTGATGCAAATATTTTGAGTAAAGTAGAGGATGTGGCACTATACAGTCTGATTACACATAATCAATCCATGTAGTATTGTGAGACAAAGTGTTTAATTCTTCTAATAACTGTTACTCATTTTGACTCAGGCAGAAAAATGTTGTTTTTTAAGAATGAATAAGAAACTCCCACCAGCATTCTGGAACAATTAATCAGTATGTGGCCTAGCGCTTACCTACTCTGTTAAGAGCACACGTTTCTAAAAGTCTGAGATTAGGATAAATAAAGAATTCAGAAATTGATTTGCTATAATTTTTTGGCTGATTTTAGCCAAGCAACTGACAAAGAAATAAGCTAAAAAATTGAGTATGTGTATGTGTGTGCAATTAACAAAAAATTACTTTCTTTGTTTATTGAGTCCTTTTCAAGAATAGGAGTTATTTATCATTACAGAGAATTAAACAGTCTAATGTATTTCTCAAGTAACAGATGCAGGATTTTTTCTACAGAGTATTTGCTTGTTTTTCTTTTCTTTACACAAGTATGTCAGTTGAAGGCAACAAAAGTTCCAACGGTTGCTTTTGACTCACATCTCTCTATGGGATTCACTGACAACATCAGGCAGAACAATATTTATGATGTAGATTACAAGCATGGAAAAGAGTTAAATCTCTCTGCACTTCAATGCTTCCTGAAATTGAACAATTCACCTCATTACCTTATCATATGAACAGTTTTTCAGTGCCCTGAAATTGTTGTCAAATGTTTTAAAACTGAAGGACAGACCCATATCAGTGTTCCATGTGTTTTGATGGTTACACATTTTTTCCTGTCATATTTTTAACTTACATTTAACACTTTACCAGTTTACTTTTCACAACTAAGAAATACCAATAATTTAACAATTCAACTTAGGTCCATATTTTGTACAGATACATTACAGTAGGTGAAATTCATTGTAAATGATCTAAGTGAAAACTGCAGTTATGACTACATTAGTACTTGCAGTAGTAACATGTACTGACTAATAGTGTCATTAATTAGATGCGTTAGTACTTGTTACATTATATGTAGCTATAAATTGCTACAAAGTCTTTGTAGTGAATCAAATGCAAATTTAATTTCTGTCTTCAGTCTGAAAATTGTAGGGGTCATCTTTCTTCTTAGTCAGATGCATAAGAAGTATACTTGATTGCAATTTAAATGCTAATGCTGTAATATATTAAAAGTCTTTGTAGAGAAAAATAAGCAATCATCTATCTCAAGTGATAAGAAATGCCTTCAGTGAGAAGGTAACTCTTATAAACACCTTGAGTTAACCACTATCCTTGGACATTTTTTAATCATTCAATATCCTCAATGAAAATAATTTCTGATTATAAATATATTATATTGCTTTATGAAGTAGTTCTCAAACAGGCAGAAAAAATGTTCCTGAATTTAATTTCAAATTCAGTGGCTGTGTTAGTCAGGCAAAGAGTGGTTGTTTTGATTTCACTAAGATGTCTCGGTGCTCTAAGAGAGAACACTGCTGGATGAAGTGGCTTCTTATAGACAGTACTTTGTATATTCTGTAAATAACTAATACATTATTTATTATTCAGGTAATATCTACGTAATATAGTGTCTCAGTTCTACTATTCGTGCAGCCTTGAAGTGACTTTGCTATGCATTGTGAGTAGCTTCCTAAACACTGTTGCTCAATTAGTTTCAGCTGTCCCAGAGTTTCACACTCTACCTGGCTGTTCACAATTTAAATAGTTTAATAAGGCAAACCTTCATTTCTTGGCACACAGACATTTCTCATTTATTCTTGTACTTCTGACTTTATTTGTAACATTTCAGCTGATTTTCTATCTAGCACTTTGTTGAAGTTTTTCTCGTGAGTTTTTTGCAGGTGCCTCACTATGCCCAAGCCTAAGACTTTACTTTTTGTTAATCACCATTCTGTTAACTGACTTTACCTATTAAACTTTGCCCTTAACTATGCGCATAACCATACCTCCAGTGTTCAGCATTGGGTATCAGGAAATGATAAATGCTGTTTGGGAAGCTACAGCATTGGCAGGCTTCCACACAGTTGGCATCAGTTTTGAATGATTTGACATTGCTTTCCAATGTAACCTTGCTTTTACAAAACATGCAGATATAAAATCTGTTTGCACTGCTTTTGAGCTGGCCATCCTGGTCCAAACATGAATAATAAAATCATCCATATTTAATGGAACTGAGAAGAGAGAAATTGCTCAATTACACTTATCATCAAAGATAGACTATATGAATTAAACAAATGACCATTTAAATAAAAATAAATACAACTTATAACCAGACATATTTCTTGGTGAATATCTCTGTCCAATATTAATGGATGGAGCAGTACAAGATTTAACTGAGATCTCAAGGAAAGAATTTTTGAAGCTCACAACTTAAGGAACACATCTGTACTGCCAACTGGTGAAAAATGGCAGGGCACAAGGGCAAAAAAGGACAGGTGAAAAGATGAAACACAGTCTAGAATGGACCAGAAAATTCCTATCTTTTGCCACACCAAACACTAACCAAAGAACTAATTGAGAAAACTAACCAGAGTCATGGTCAGTACTCAGTTACTAATTCATAAGCTGTAAATACATAATAATAAACACATGTGATGTTAACGATGTATCTACGAACTTGGACAAGTAGTGCTCTGTGCTGCTGCGTTATAAGTTGTCATGCCAATGATAGCGTGATTTCTGGAAAACATGTCCCAGCAACCTGTGAACATATCAGTAATTCCGGGTACTCAAAAGGTATCACAGCAAACTCTAAAACAAACAATGAAAAATTTTATAGCAATAAAGCAATTATCCATAACAAAAGTAATCAAATGTCTAGAATCCTCATGTTCAAAAACATAGAAAGCAGACCTGAAAATTAAGAAAAAATTCTTAAGACTGGAAAAAATGGTCTATGTTCCGGAATTGTAACTAAATGCAAACAGTAGTGTGATATCTTTGATCATATCCTATTTTTCTTCATAGTTTATGCTATAGTCAAAATGCAGTAAACAATGAATTCATGAATTCAGCAGTAAAGTTATTGAATAACAAATATAGGTAGACTTTCTAAGGAAATACCTTTGAGGGGGATTATGGGGGAGGAGCTTGGGCACATGCTTCTATAGATTGTTGTCAAATTGCTACTTGAGGGCTTTGTGGTTCTTTAAAGATGAGCTGGAGCTAAAACATCTGTGGAAAGTAGAGATCCTCTAAATGAATGGCTGAAGACATTCCTGAAAGTGTTCCTGATATCTAAAGTATTTACAAGTATTTTACCTAAATTGATCCCTGTCTGAGGTCTTTTCATGCAGTGCTCCAACAAGGTTAATGTCAGAAGGACAGTAGTTGGAAAGGGTTTGAAAAGTGAAAAAAAAGAGAGTAGTAGAAAGAAGTGTAGAATGTTAGAGACGACTGTCCCTTGTTTGGTAAAAATGTGTGAAGTGACCAAGTTTCCCAAATGCATAGTAAGGCCGCTGACTTTGTGTATACTGTAGGTAGGTGCAGATAGACATTTGGATTTGTTTTCTTTTGTTAGGTTGTTTACTATTGTTAATTATTGTGTTATTTCCCATTGCACCCTTTATTTATGGTGAAGACAGTCTCTTTTTTTATATATACATCTGGCATCTTTGTCATTCAGTGTGGGTTTATGGGTGGCTCAAGAGTTTCCAGTATTTTCCACACACTTCAAAACAGACAAAAGAGTAAACATAAAACAATTGAAAAGGCTTCAAATTGTACAGTTACTGCATATGTTTTAGGCCCATAAATATTTGGACAGAGACAACTTTTTTCTAATTTTGGTTCTGTACATTACCACAATGGATTTTAAATAAAACAACTCAGATGCAGTTGAGGTACAGACTTTCAGCTTTAATTCAGTGGGTTGAACAAAAAGATTGCATAAAAATGTGAGGCAACTATTATTTTAAAAATGGAGAATAGCTTTCTTTTCATATTTATAAAAGTAGTGCCCTTTCCTGGGTTGGTTCCTGGTTGATATTTAAAGAAATCACGGCAACCTGTTTATGCTGTAATTCAGTTGCAGTGCTACACAAAAGTTCTTGAAACAATATAAATGTTCAAAAGTATGAGCAGGTGAGTAAAAGAAAGTATAACAATTGAGCAAAAAACATAATAACAAGGCTGAATAACTGAATTTGTACAGGCCTTGTTGTGAAAAATTATTTTATTTGTTTTTATTAAACACATACAAAGGTTTGCTTGCTGTTATAAGAAGGATCATAACATTTCCAAAAAAAAAACACATCAAAGTATTGAACAACACTATCTAGATTAATTTTTGTCACTAAAAACTCATCCTACCCTACTACTGAGTACACTACATAGATTCACTTACTGAGTTCACTTTCCTTCACTAAGAACCAGTCACCATTCAGAGGGAGTGTATGGAAGTGGTGCAGTGCTACAAGTACATAGGGGTTCACATAAACATCAAACTGGACTGGTCTGGCAACACAGTGGCACAGTACAAGGGGGGGCAGAGTAGACTGTACTTGCTAGAGAGACTCTGGTCTTTTGATGAGTGCTGCAAGCTGCTGGAAATGTTCTATCAGTCCCAAGCGGCCAGTGTGGTGTTCTACACTGCAGACTCCTGGGGAAGCAACCTGAGCACAAAAGAAGCACAATGCCTGAACAAAGTTATCAAGAAAGCCTGCCCCATCACTGGGTGAACCCTGGACACACTGGAAGCTGTTATGGAACACAGGATGTGTGCTAAGAAGTGCCTCTGGGGGTGTTTTTTGCCCACCGTTGTCAGGCAATTCAATACTTTCACCTGATGTGCTCAATAAGTGTATTTATTTATTTATTTATCAATTGATTGATTGGATATATTATCTGTTCTGTGAGTCTGTTTCTGCATTTATATTCATAAGGTTTATCTAATATTATCTATATATATAATTCACTAAGGCAAGACGACCATGGAAAGCATGGCTCCTCTTCTCCTGTTCCACCTTCCGCACCACACGGACGATTGTGTGTTGGTTCGTTCCGTGCATTGCTTAAAACCCAATGAAGGAAGCAGTCTTTAAAAACCAATAAGCCCTGTGCCTCTGTTTCATTACCGTCTCACCTGCTTCACCAATGCAGGCCCCGCAACAGGGCAGCCAACCGGGTAACCAAAGTCTTTGGGTTTAGGGAGGAGTATGGTTACAAAGCTGAAACTTAAAGGAATTGACGGAAGGGTACCACCAGGTGTGAAGCCTTTCACTTCATTTGACTCAATACAGGAAACCTCACCCGGCCCGGACATGGAGAGGATTGACAGATTGATAGCTCTTTCTCGATTCTGTGGGTGGTGGTGCATGGCAGTTCTTAGTTGGTGGAGCGATTTGGGTGGTTATTTCCGAAAACGAACGAGACTCCCACCTGCCAAATAGTTACACGACCCAACATCGGTCGGCGTCCAAATTCTTAGACGGACAAGTGGCTTTCAGCTACGTGAGATTGAGCATTAACAGGTCTGTGATGCACTTGTATGTCTGGTACTGCATGCGTGCTACACTGAATGGATCAACGTGTGTCTATCCGGCACGGGGAGCCGTGCGTAAGCCATTGAACCCCATTCGTGATGGAGACAGTGGCTTGCAATTGTTCCCCATGAACAAGAAATTCCCAGTACGTGCAGGTCATACGCTCGCACTGATTACGTCCCTACCCTTTGTAAATGGTCGGGTGACTTGGTGGATTATATATAAAAAAGCAGCCGGAACCGCAAAGAACAATGAAAAATCAATGTGGAAACTGACTGAGGAGGTGTTTGGAAAATTACCAGTCAACGTGACTCACAGGTGCGTGTGGACTGTACACAGACGAAAGCGACTCAGGTAGGGAGTTGGGAGCGGGCAAATAAGAGGGTATGCTACGCCGCAGGTTGGCTAGTCTAATCTAATCAGCTAAAGTGTGATGACTGTGTTGTAAATTCTGGGATGCTGCAAAAGCATCTCTGACTCTAGAGGCAATTACAGTTGTATATTAATTAAGAAGCTTAAAGTGTGTAATGTAAAAGACAGAATAGTAATGGAGGAAGAACAAACAGAATATTATGGAAAGAAATGGGTCCTGATATACATTGAATCTGTGGTATCAGAAGAAAAGAAAGAAGGCAGTCATCTCATTTCAAAGAAAAGGCAGTTGTTTGTATAGTCAGGGCGGGTAAGGTAGCAGGACATAATTTGCATTGTGTTAATTTATGCTTTGAAATACTCTGTTGGTTTAACATTCCCTGTGTTTTTATTCCAACTTTTGTGTAAATATTCGTTTAACTCCATCATTTTATTTTGTTATGGATTTAAATAAATGACCTGTTATGATTACTTTACTTTATAAATAAATTTTGCAGCATACTTTGGTTGTTTCATTTAAGAGTTTTGTTTTATGTGGAATTCACTTCTGTCATTAATTTATACTTTTGGTTTTGTTTAGTTTTGAAAACGTTTTTCTTATGCAATACAGTTTATTTTTCTGTAGGTACCAAGGATTTGGTCATTTGTTGTTGGTTGCTAAACTGGAACAAATGGAAATGTGTGATACATAATGACTCCATTGCAACAGTATAAAGGCCAGTTTTGTGCACTACAGGGTTGCCCAAGATGGTACATAGACTTAAACTAATCCAGCAGCATGTTTGTAGCATTTTCATGGTTATTTAAATTTTAGCTATCACCTTTGACTTTCACTTCCCGTTTAGGGTTTGATGCTTGTCATTTTCTGTCACAATAAAGAAAAACAGTAATGTTTTCTAAACTTGAGTTTTGTGTGGCGTAAGATCGTTGTCAAAGACAACTCATAATAGTGTAAGTCAAATTTCACACTTGTCAATTATGAGTACAATTCTCTGGCTTGAACAAACTGTGAAAAATGCATCAAAGGCATTCACTATGGAGGAAGAAACAATCGATTTTTGTTACTACGCATGTGCCACAAAGGTAGAAAAATAGAGTTATTTTTGACAGTGATTGTACTTCATACTTAGACCCCTTACAGTGGCTCCAAAGAGCAAAATCAAAAGACAAAATGAAACCGACACAATGAAATTAATTAAACAATGACATGATACAATTGACAATAAAAAGTGAGAGCATGAAATTAACATAAAAACAGTGGTGTGTTTTAAACTTTATATAACGTCTTATCTGAATGTCCAGATGTTATACGTGTAGCTTATAGGAGAGCAACATGTTGCTTTTAACAGGTTTTTTTCTTTTAACGCTGTCGATTTTGATGTGGAAGCACTGGGTTGGATTTACGACTGAGTGCAGAGAATGTTACACCTTTATAATGGAGGAATATTTAGGACAAAAATAAATAAGCAAAATAAAAAAAACAACTGTGAAATATGACAATAAATACATAATAACATTAAATATAGGATTTTGCATGTTCTCCCATTGTCTGTGGCGTTGTCCTCCCAGAGTCCAAACACATGCAGGTTAGGTGCTTTGGTGGTACTAAATTGTGTGTGTGTTTTCACCCTGTGATGGAGTGGAACCTTATACTGGCTGGGATAGGCTCCGGCAGACCCCTGCGACCCTGTTCAGGAATAAGCAGGTTTGAAAATGACTGAATGATATAAAGAAATAAGGAACAAAAAAACATATTTTGTGACCTATTTAATTATTTGTTCTTGCATTTCATGTTATTATTTATTTAGTGTCAAATTTCACAATGCTTTTATTTATTTTCGTTTTAATTATTTGCGTAAGTATCCATGATTCAATCTAATTTCTAAACCCACTTTACCCTGTGCAGAGGCAGAGTCACAAGGAAGCTGCAACCTATCCCATAAAGCATAAAATATTTTTCTTTTCGTCTGTGCCAATTAAATATCACATAAATCTAGTTCAACAGATTACAGTGAGCCAACTTTGCCAGTCAGTATGACCCACGTAATGATGTTGTGCCGAGAAAAACTGAAATTTTTAAAAGTCATCCATATTGTCACAAAGTTAATAAAATTAGGGTAATACAGTGCCATTTAACCTTTTGCAATGGCAAGTGTGCATCACAGTAAAACCTATTCATTGGATATGAACTAACGTTGGGCCAGGCAAACCTCGGCTGCAACATAAAAAACGAATCTTGCTACAAAGCTATGAAAATAAGGGTGGCAAAATGATTCACAACCCTCTAGAGCACCTGTTAAAGATCAAAGTTAATCCTAATCATTAAAAATGGAAATGTGACAAATTTATCAGTCAATTTGAGCCAGGTACTCACATTGGTCTGTGCAAAACTCATCTTAACAAAGGCACCTGTATTTTCTCAAACTGTGACAACTAGGGTGGACCAATGTCATTTAGCCTTTTACAGTGCCCATTAAACATCACAGTTAATTTCCTTTATTGCCAAGTTTGCCAGTCAGTCTGTATCATGTAAACACACTGGGACGGAAAAACTCAACTGCACTTTAACAAAGGTATTCACTTTTCTCTGAAAATTAGAGTGGGCCAGCAGCAAACAAACCTTTATAATGCAAGTCGAACATTACATTGAAATCTGTTCATTAGATATATGGAAATGTGACAAATTTGCCATGCCACTTGACTTGTGCACCCAAAGTTCAACTGCAACTTAACAAAGGTATCGTTCTTTTCTCAAAATTAGTATAGCCCAGTGCCATATAACTCTCTGCAGTGCCCATTAAACATGTAATTACATTCATTAGATACAGGAATGTGCCAGCTTTGCCTGTCAATTTGACCCATGTACTCAACTCGGATATAACAAAGGCACCTGTCTTGTCACAAGGCTGTGAAAATGAGGGCTGCCTAACATCACCTAATGCTTTTCTGTGCCCATTAAATATCAGAGTACATCTTACTCATTAGATATAACAGTGTGCCAAGTTTGCCATTGATCTGGGCAAAACTGAACTAACATTTAACAAAGGCACCTGTCTTGTCACAAAACTTTGAAAATCAAGTTGGTTCAACTTGATGTAACTCTTTGTATCCAATCAGGTAGAAAATGTGTAAAACTTATTTCTCTTTTTCAAATAAGGGGCCCATTTTAGTGATGCACATTAATATCTTTTTATGCTGCAGAATATATGCTTAATGTTGAATGAGTAACTGCTTTGCACAAGTTTTGTGAATAAGAAGCTGGCTGGAAGCGAATAACTTCAGGCTCACGTGAAACGGTCATGTTCTTCCCATATCTGTATCGGCTTTACGCCAGACCTCTCAAAACCTTGCAGGTGAAATATACAGAGGGTCTAATGGCACACTCCCATGATGGACTAGCGTCACAGCCTGGGCTGATTGCCCATGGACGTTCACTAAATGCTGCTAGGAAAAATTCCAGTCCCTGAGACCTCCAGTTAGATCACAAAGACACAACATAGAGACAGTGATTGAAATGATGACCAAAGCTTTAGCCCGTATATATATGTAGTAGGATCACTGTCAAAAATGACTCCATCTTTCTACATTTGTGGCACATGCATAGTAACAAAAATTGATTGTTTCTTTTTCGATGGAGAATGCCTTGTGTGTTCAATGACATATTTTTGACAGTTTGTTCACGCCTGAGAATTGTACTTGTAATTTTCAGAAGCAAACATATTTTTCAGAAGCGTAAGCGTATTGTTTAGAAGCAAGCATTATTTTCAGAAGCGCCAGCTTAATTTTCAGAAACAAGCATAACACTCAGAAGTGCAGGCATAATTGACACGTGTGAAATGTAAATTTGACTTAAATTATTATTTATTAAGTTATTTTTGAAAGTGATCTTACTCCATAGTTTTGTCTTGCAATTAGATGCATGGTTTTGGTCTTCTTTTCTTTTTTTTTTATATTAACAGGGGTTTTTACTGAAGGTTTTAAAATTCATATATATGGAAATGTCCATTTTTTTGTATAACATAAATAATGAAATATAAGTTTTTTAGTGATTTATACAAACACAATGAATGTCTTTACTTCCTTCCATTAAGTGTAGGTCACTTTCGAGTATAATACTGAACCCACTCACTCCTCTTAACCTCGTAAATATTGCCTGAACTCTGAAAACCCAATCTATATATAATTCTTTTTGATGAAGTATGAAGTTGTAAATATATAATTTTTACTGAATTTTTCAGAGTGAACATTATTTATTTACGTGTAGTGAAAGGTCAAAAAAAATGACACCTTTTATTGGCTAACTAAAAAGATTACAATATGCAAGCTTTTGAGGCAACTCAGGCCCCTTCTTTAGGCAAGATGTAATTTTAATCTTAAGATGTCATTTATTTACATGAATAGAGCTAATTTTTATTTCAGAAGAATCTTGTACCTTGTTCATTATATGAAAAATTTAAATTAGTGTAGCTTGAAAATATTTATTTTTTGAAGTTATAATTGCTTCACCTGTAAAATAATAATATTGCTTTGACAGAATTAATCACAATTTTTATGATCTAATTACGAGAGGGAGTCAAGCTAAAGTTAGAAAATGGAATTTATTAGAAAACGGAATGAACCTTCTGCTGTGGGCTGGCACCCTGCCCAGGATTGGTTCCTGCCTTGTGCCCTGTGTGGTCTGGGATTGGCTCCAGCAGACCCCCGTGACCCTGTGTTCGGATTCAGCGGGCTGGAAAATGGATGGACGGATAAACCTTAACAAAAACGATGATGTAATTTCTCATTGTAGTCTCCACCCTTCTGGAAGTGCCTGGATTGCAGCAGAATAAAAGGTTTTGTCTTGTCCTTGCAACCATTCGTGCACTGCTTTCGTCAGTTCATCATCTGTCTTGAATTGACGACCACTCAGATGTTTTTTGAGTGATCCAAAAAGGTGGAAATCCCATGGTGTTAAATTTGGCAAATAAGTAGAAATTGGCAATACCTCAAACTGCACTTTCACCAGACAAGCCTTGGTATTCTTAGCAGTATGTGGCCAGGCATTGGCTTGCAGCAAAACGTCTCCTTGAGACAGCAGTCCCCACAGCTTAGATCGAATAACAGGCATCACACTGGTCTCCAGCAAGTCACAGCAACTTGCACTAGTGCCTGTAGTACTCTTCAGCATGTAGTGTTCAACAATAACTCAGGTGCGCGTGAGGACAAGACAAAGTCTTTTATTCTAATGGAATCCAGGCACTTCTGGGCAGCTTGACTCCCCCTACATTGCATTTTCAGCTTTTCAAAATGAGTATATTACAAAGTATAAAGATGAAATGATCATAGCTTGCATTTAGAAATCAACACATAAACCATAAAAGTATCATTTTTGGAGAAAAAAACATTTCATGCCTAAATCACTCAATGATAAGTCAAAGTTTTTTTTTTAATTTTATTATTAAAATAAGGCATATCATGTTGGTTCAGTCATAAGCACTTCAGAGACAATGTGGTTTGGTTAATTAGCAACTCGTAACTGTCCAGGAATAATTAATGCCATGTTTCAAGTTCTGCCAGGTTAGACTCTCCCCCTTTAAGACTCTGGAGGAATAAACAGGTTTGGGGATTTTGTTTTTTGCAGATTCTACATTTTTTGCTCACAGAAAGACTATAGAACAGACAGTGCCATACTGCCAGCTGGAGAAAAAATTTGTACATCAGGATAAGACACAGGGAACACTGAATATATGTTGTGTACTCCAACATGAGCATGAGATAGGGGCTCCAAAACGAGCATGAAAGACAGGCAGCCTAGGTGGAAGAATGCACTGGAGCAGATAGTTCAACAATTGGCTGGAATGACTTGCTCTCACCCTAGAGAGAGAGAGAATGAGAGAGAGACAGACGCCATGAAGAGAAAACCAGAGATGACAACAGTTTGTGGCCACTACAGGGTGCACGTTAAAAGGAGGCAACATACAGCACTGGGAATATTTGGGTATGATGTCCCAGGTTGAAAATGTAGATTTGTGCCTGATTCCAGAATTGACTTCACGATGGGGCTTAAACTTCATTATGACCATAGCCACAATTGTCCCTGCTGCTGGGAGTAAGAATGCTAGCAAAAACCCAAATGCGGGGAAAAAGAGAAATTACAATCAAGAAAGAATGATAAAAATAATGAAGGAGGGAGAATGGAAGAAAAAGATGTGTGTTCTGCATGGTGTCATTCAGTTGATGGAATTCAAGACCCAAATATTTATGACCAGAGTGGTTTTGTTTCTACTCTGTTAATTTGTAATTTGTTTGCTCCATGTGCTCATTGCTCCCTTGTGTTATTTTTATGTAAAGGTACTATTTCTATTTAATTTTTTGATGCTTACTCTTGAAGTAGGAATCACACCAGGAAATGCCCCACATACCTCTGTAATGTTGGACTGAACTGCACTTTTCAATGCTGTGTTTTGTTTGCAAAGGATGGTCTATGGAAAGGATATAGGTGAATGTTACTCAGAAACTTTATAAAAGGGAGGTGAGGTGGATACTGGTGGCATTAATCCTCAATGATTTTACAGGCCTTCATGTGACGAGAGAACTGTACTTTTAGTCACAGCCAATTGTTTTTCATTGTCAAATAACCTGATCCCTATACCATTGTTGCATCTAATTAAAAATTCATAGCAAGGTTTTCAGTCACTCCTGTCTTGGTTTTCTATTATTTTTCCTGTTTAAATGTAATGAGAGATTCATTGAAATATTTTAGCATTGCTACTCCATCTTTTGGAATACCTTTACCTTTCTCTCTCTATATTACTATATATATAAATTTATACATGCCTCCTACACACCCAGACCAATATATTATATAAAACAGAGACATAAGTTAAAAACATAAAGCAAGGATTTTAATGGGTTATGAGGAGAACAAAAGTAAAATCATTTGAAAATTATTTAATACACACAACTGAAAATTATTATTATTTAATACAGGCAGTTAGAAAAAAAGTGGGCCATGGCAAGTAGTAACAACACACTTTTTTGACACTGTATGTTGCAATGCTGATACAGAACTGCACAGCAGCGCGGCTGGAGAGCAAAACAGTAACAGTGTCGCTGTCCTCAGCCAACCAATGCAACAGAACAAGTTCCAAACCAACAGCAAACACTAGTTTTCTTGTTACATGTGGGTTATTTTCATCAGGAGAATCTGTCAAAGAAAGTATAATTACTTATAAAGTTACAACTAAGTGCTGTAAGAAGGTAGTAAAAATATATTTTTATTACGAAATTTGGAAATGAACTAAATACGGGACATTTGGGTGTCCCAGAAATGTCAGTACGGGACAGGGGACAAAATTATTAAATATGGGACATGTCCCATATATAAGGGATGTCTGGCAATCCTAGGTGGAGACTGTTTTTGCAATTTGTAAGCAGGTCTAGAGATGGATGCAGTTGATTTGGTCCAAAGTTACAAAAGTGGATGAAGCCTTGTCAGAATGTATATTTGTAGAAGGTATGATATTTTGGTTACTGACATCTTATTCAATTTTTTTAGCAAGTGTCGAGGATGCCAGGGGCCACGACCCGGCCAGAACACCTTGGAGGACCGGAAGTGGGCGTGTGCCCATCTGGGATCACGTGGGGGCCGCCTTCCTGGTTGCTTTGGGGGCCACGGGTTCAGGGCATGGAAGCCCCACCCTGTAGGGGCCCGTGGTCACCGCCAGGAGGCGCCCCAATGGCTTGGGGACCCTAGACCTCAGCACTTCCACCACACCAGGAAGTGCTGGGGGGAGGAGAAGCAGGGACACCCAGAGAGGTTCCGGGAGAACAACCGGCACTTCCACCACGCTGGGGCGTGTCAGCGGGAGATTGCCGGGGAGCACCTGGAGCTCATCGGGTGCGGATAAAAGGGGCCGCCTCCCTTCATTCAGGGCGAGAGTCGGGAGCGGAGAGGACTGAGCTGGAGAAGGCAAGTAGGCGGCCTGAAGAAAGGAAAGCATTGTGTGGCCAGGACTTTGGGGATTTGTGGTGCACTTATTATTGTACATATTGTAAATAAACATGTTTGTGGGTGACATGAACGTGTCTGCCTGTCTGTGTCCGGGTCAACTTCCACACAAGGAACAACCAACTCCAAGACTAATAAATTCTTTAAGATGATATAAGACTGAACCTAGCCTTTTCTTTTGATTTAAGAATCCAAGGTTCTGCAAGGATGAAGGCAGTTTATCCTGAAGCAAAACATAATCTGTACATTATACTGCAGGCTCTAAACAGCATAAGACCTAAGGGCTCTCCTGTCTAAAGGGAATTTCAAACATAGTTAGTAAATTAAATCAGTCCTTCATACACTACTCGCTGTGCAGTCTCCTGATTTAATTCTTAAATAGGTGTCCAATCCAATCCAGAGGAACATCTTTAGTATTATGTGAATTCTTTCACATGTACATATACACACTCACACACTCTATACATATGTATATACAGAACGGTACGGAAAATATTCAGACCCCCTTCAATTTTTCACTCTGTGTTATATTGCAGCCATTTGCTAAAATCATTTAAATTAATTGTTTTCCTCATTAATGTACACACAGCACCCCATATTGACAGAAAAAAAAAGAATTTTTTTAAAATTGTTGCAGATTTATTAAAAAAGAAAAACTGAAATATCACATGGTCCTAAGTATTCAGACCCTTTGCTGTGACGCTCATATATTTAACTCAGGTGCTTCCATTTCTTCTGATCATCCTTGAGATCACCTTCATTTGAGTCCAGCTGTGTTTGATTATACTGATTGGACTTGATTAGGAAAGCCACACACCTGTCTATATAAGACCTTACAGCTCACAATGCATGTCAGAGCAAATGAGAATCACGAGGTCAAAGGAACTGCCTGAAGAGCTCAGAGACAGAATTGTGGCAAGGCACAGATCTGGCCAAGGTTACAAAACAATTTCTGCTGCACTTAAGGTTCCCAAGAGCACAGTGGCCTCCATAATCCTTAAATGGAAGACGTTTGGGACGACCACAACCCTTCCTAGAGCTGGCTGTCCGGCCAAGCTGAGCTACCACAGGAGGAAAGCCTTGGTGAGAGAGGTGAAGAAGAACCCAAAGATCACTTTGGCTAAGCTCCAGAGATGCAGTCAGGAGATGTGAAAAAGTTGTAGAAAGTCAACCATCACTGCAGCCCTCCACCAGTCAGGGTTTTATGGTAGAGTGGCCTGTCGGAAGCCTCTCCTCAGTGCAAGACACATGACAGCCCACATGGAGTTTGCTAAAAGACACCTGAAGATTCTCTGGTCTGATGAGACCAAGATAGAACTTTTTGGCCTTAATTCTAAGTGGTATGTGTGGAGACAACCAGGCACTGCTCATCACTTGTCCAATACAGTTCCCACAGTGAAGCATGGTGGTGGCAGCATCATGCTGTGGGGGTGTTTTTCAGCTGCAGGGACAGGTCGACTGGTTGCAATCGAGGGAAAGATGAATGCGGCCAAGTACAGGGATATCCTGGACAAAAACCTTCTCCAGAGTGCTAAGGACCTCAGACTGGGCCGAAGGTTTACCTTCCAACAAGGCAATGACCCTAAGCACACAGCTAAAATAACGAAGGAGTAGCTTCACAACAACTCTGTGACTGTTCTTGAATGGCCCAGCCAGAGCCCTGACTTAAACCCAATTGAGCATCTCTGGAGAGACCTAAAAATGGCTGTCCACCAACGTTTACCATTCAACCTGACAGAACTGGAGAGGATCTGCAAGGACGAATGGCAGAGGATACCCAAATCCAGGTTTCTTTCTCAAGAAGACTCATGGCTGTATTAGCTCAAAAGGGTGCTTCTACTAAATATTGTGCAAAAGGTCTGAATACTTAGGACCATGTGATATTTCAGTTTTTCTTTTTTAATAAATCTGCAACAATTTCAAAAATTCTTTTTGTCTGTCAATATGGGGTGCTGTGTGTACATTAATGAGGAAAAAAATTAATTTAAATGATTTTAGCAAATGGCTGCAATATAACAAAGAGTGAAAAATTGAATTGAATACTTTCCGTACCCACTGTATATATATATACAGTATATATATATGTATATACACAGCATATCATAAAATGTCTAGAATTTTTAAACTCTTATAACAAAACATATCATGTACTCCAGCTGTTTGCATCATTAATTTATTTGAATATTAGTTAGTAAAAACAGGATCTTTTTTTATGTATTTAACACAAATTGGAGATCATTAGGAAAGAGGGCTAATGCTACCATTTTATTTATGTAATATACATTTTATTTAATATGTATTTAATTTAATTAAAAATGCAATTGTATCACATCACTGATTAAACAAATATATTAGTTTGACTACACTATAAGTAAATGAAAAGTACACTCTGTTAGTTATTTTAATTTATAGTGTTCAAATTTTTCAACAGACATCTATAAAATGCAGAATATTTCTCTTTATGCAATATTATTTGTATGTATTTTGAAGAAACCAAAAAATGTACGTGTGTTTGAATTATCCATCAGTCCACTTTGTGAACTTTCATAGTGAATTACATAATAAAAGGTAGCTAGATCCTACCTTAGTGGAAGGGTTGGGTGCTTGGTAGGCAGAAACCTATCCTAGTTAGGACAACAGTCCACTGCATGGCACACTCATGTATGCAGTATAGAAGAGCCAATTAAAAGAACATGTATATTTTTGGCATTTGTGTAAGGAAATCAGAGTATATGTAGAAAATGGTATATTGTCTGGATTTTATTAAATTTGTAGTGAGAAATTGTAATAGCTAAGGTACTGTGGATATCAGAAACTCTGGCTATTCTGCTTTTCACTTACAGTCTAAAGAGTATTGCACCTGACACTCAGCTAAATGCAATTTGAATAACTGGTGAAGCATGTCAAGAAAGCGGGACAATATTAACCAGCAATCTCTATTAACATTGCATATTGCTTCACAGATAGTGGTCTTGTTTCCATAAAATCATCTGACTCCAAGTGATTTTAAATGACGGTTCAGTATCTGAACATTTAAGTCAGTAGAGCTCATTTATCAGTAAGGACCCTTGGGCCCTGGAACCTGTAAAGCAATCTCAGCTACAAAGTGATACATATTCAATATAACTTTAGCTTTCTATGATTACTGCAGACATCTGGATATCCCATTGAGACTGTTAAATGAATGCATATGAGAAGTAAGTAAGGTGCCAGTGAGAATGAAAAATCTACTCAAACTGCAGACACACTGCTCTTAAAGACATGCTTTATTTTGATTTGTTTAACATTTTGCTGTTAAATCAAAGATAGCGTATCCAAATCTTGATTTATTGTATTTATTTTATGGGGTGTTAAAATCTGTTTCTTGGAAGAATGCAAAAAGAGCAACACCATGACAGAATAAAGTGTTAGCGCAGGATGTGAAACCCATAGTAACTCCATTGCATATCACCATGTCTCAGAGAACAAGGAAGATTTGTCCTTGGTATTTGACCTTAGTGAGGTTTGAAAACCACAAGCTGATAATGTGACAATACTGTGAACTCTGAAGTAATAATTGTGGGTACTATGGGAATGGTATACAGAAGAATTAACTGTTTTAAACAGAGAAAAGGTCCCTGGCCTGTAGAGGGAACTCTTGCCTGGTGGTTTTTATTTTGTTCTTTATTTCACCTTATACATTTTCTTGTATTAGGAATTTATTAGTTTTCGCATACTTCTTGGGCTAGAGTAATTTTAGGTTAAAGGCCTTGCTCAAGGGCCCAGCAGAATAGGCCCTAGTTGGCAAGAATGGGGATTCAAACTGGCAGCCTACCAGAGACCAGCACAGATCCTTAGCCTCAGAGCCACCACTCCATCTTGGTGCATTACTTAAACCTCACATTGACCCAGACACATAAGTGCTTTTGTTCTTAGACCAACTATTCTTGCTAACAGATGGCACTGTAATAGCAACCATCTCCTCAGAATTCCTCTGCCTATGATGACATGAGGTACATGGGTGCAATTCCCTTGGGATCACCAGAAGACTCCACACTGGCCATTACCTTCCAAGAAACAACTATAA
This sequence comes from Polypterus senegalus, assembly GCF_016835505.1. Taxonomy (NCBI): domain Eukaryota; kingdom Metazoa; phylum Chordata; class Cladistia; order Polypteriformes; family Polypteridae; genus Polypterus; species Polypterus senegalus. Next base: position 123,689,666 of record NC_053158.1, read on the forward strand.
ATGAAAATGCTGCTCACTAGTAAAACCAAGTTTTGCTAGTTACTGGAAATCTCCTTCCTCTGGCCTGTTCTTAGTGGGGAACAACCTGATCAGGGCCAGGATGCAGTAATTCTGAGGACATCCAGTCTAAGAGCAGTATTATTAGTACCTGTTATATTGTAAATGCTGGTACTGGCAACACGACAGTTACAAAAAGGGTATCACATAACTAAAACATTTCTTATGGAATATTATCTCTTCCCTTGAAGCACTTGATGTTACACATTGCAACCTTGTTCAGAGTTACATGGCCCTCTACTATAAAGATGGTATAGGCCTTTCAGGGATGTAGGAACATCAGGTGTTGCTAGAGAGCTATAGCTTGGTGCTCCTGCTGGTTCTTTGATTTGAGCACCACAAAGAAGAAACCACCACTTGATAATACATATACACAAGATGACTTGTACACACACTCACTCAAACTACAACAGTTCAGAATCTCCAACCAGTTTAGCAGGCACAAATTTGGGATGATGTTGGCATATGAATACCTGAGAAAATGTCCCATAAACATATTCAACAAACAACACATGCTAAATTTACAAAGACAGCAGGGCAGTGATCCAAACTCAGCTCATTAGAGCTGTGAAGCAGTAATACTGATCACTACAGTTTGACATAATCATAATTAGTACTTCTGTAACAGGAGTTATACTTATGAAACTTTTCGCAGCCAAAAGCCAAAGTAATCATTTAGACTAAAAGAATTATTTTTTACATCAGATGTAAGAGACATAGATGTTTTAGCACAAAAACTCTGGTTAGGCTCTTGTCACTGATTCTGTTCATAACTTTTATGGACAGAATTTCTAGGCGCAGCCAGGGTGTTGAAGGGGTCCGGTTTGGTGGACTCAGGATTGGGTCACTGCTTTTTGCAGATGATGTTGTCCTGTTTGCTTCATCAGGCTGTGATCTTCAGCTCTCTCTGGATCGGTTCGCAGCTGAGTGTGAAGCGGCTGGGATGAGAATGAGCACCTCCAAATCCGAGAGCATGGTCCTCAGCCGGAAAAGGGTGGAGTGCCCTCTCAGGGTTGGAGGAGAGATCCTGCCCCAAGTGGAGGAGTTCAAGTATCTCGGGGTCTTCACGAGTGAGGGAAGAATGGAGCGTGAGATCGACAGGCGGATCGGTGCGGCATCCGCAGTGATGCGGGCTCTGCATCGGTCTGTCGTGGTGAAAAAGGAGCTGAGCTGTAAGGCAAAGCTCTCAATTTACCAGTCGATCTACGCTCCTACCCTCACCTATGGTCATGAGCTATGGGTAGTGACCGAAAGAACGAGATCGCGAATACAAGCGGCTGAAATGAGTTTCCTCCGCAGGGTGTCTGGGCTTTCCCTTAAAGATAGGGTGAGAAGCTCAGTCATCCGGGAGGGACTCAGAGTAGAGCCGCTGCTCCTCCGCATCGAGAGGAGTCAGATGAGGTGGCTCGGGCATCTGATTAGGATGCCTCCTGGACGCCTCCCTGGTGAGGTGTTCCGGGCACGTCCAACCGGGAGGAGGCCCCGGGGAAGACCCAGGACACGCTGGAGGGACTATGTCTCCCGGCTGGCCTGGGAACACCTTGGGATTCTCCCGGAAGAGCTGGAAGAAGTGGCCGGGGAGAGGGAAGTCTGGGCCTCTCTGCTTAAGCTGCTACCCCCGCGACCCAACCTCGGATAAGCGGAAGAGGATGGATGGATGGATGGACTCTGGTTAGGCAATACTTCTTTAAGTTTAATATTAATTTACCTAATGGATAATATCTCTCACTTTTTTGGTAATGACTGATTAAGTTCATGCATTTTCGCATCACAAAAAAATCAAATAATGGAATGCTCAAACCCTGTTTTCCTGAAATGTTATTGTCATGATCTGAAATGTAGATTATATCAATATAGATTTATGTGTTATCCAGATTTATATATTATATAACAATATAAATGTAAATCTTAATTAAACTGCTTAAAATTAAAACAACATCTCAAGATTAGTACTGAACAGCTGTGAGGTGAAAAAGGACAAGCAAAACATGGAAATAACGCACAGACTTCACACACTGCCTGACTGAAATATAAACTCTGAGACTGTCTGGTATAAGCACTGATAACCTCAGTATGCTGTTAGATGTTTGCTGCAGAGTGCAAGGATCATAAACAATTGGAAAAAAGTTGTCTAAATGCCAGTCTTTTCTGCAGCAGGGGCCTCATGTATAGAAACTTGCTCATGCTCAGAAATATGTGTAAGCCATTCTTACACAAAAGTTGGTATTTTTAAAACACAACCTTGGCATGGAAATTGGCTTAACGTTACAACATGTTTTGACCATCTGTAAGCCTAACACAAACTTTTTTGGTGTTGGCATTTTTGCGACTCCAGGTGGCAGGACAATGAAATGAACAGAAAACCTTATTTCATTGCACATTTCAAAGACAAATCCAACACCTTCCAGTGTTCTTGAATTATCTATATTATAGATAAGTGATATATTCACTCAATACAGCTGTCTTCATTGTTTTAATAACACCTAATATGTACACTTAAAGGTAATAGCTTTTACTTTGCAGTCTGCCAATTTTTCTCTATACAAAGGGTGTGCTGTGAGTTGTATAACATAACTGGAATGAAAAGCTGAAGCAAATTTTCAGAGATAACAATGTTTCTTTGACTCATGGTGATGATGACTAGCTTATAAGCTGATTTAGAACTGCTAGAGCCATCAGTTTGCAGTTGTGTGCTGAACTGAAGCCTACATTACAGACAGAATCACACTCTTTTACAGGTTTGAATAACCATAGGTATTTGGCAATATTCTCAGTTTAAACTTACTTACTGGTCAGGAATCTCACAGTTATTCCTGAGCAGTGGTGTACCATTCGTATGGGATGGTATACTCGAGGTGCTACCCAGATACATGTAATATCCTTATCATAAGGATGAATTGATAGGATTGCAATTAAGTTTAGTACACTACAAACAACTTGTGAACCTTGTTTCATTAAAATGTTGTGGCAAATTTTGGACTCATTAAGCGGCACACTGCTGCATTGTGATGGCTTCTGAACTATTGCTCAGTATAGTGCAGAAAGAAGGATAGCCTCAGAACATCAACGCAGTGTAAATTCAAAGACATCTGGAAGTTGTACGTTCAGTTTATCGAGACTAGTATTGCAACACTGACATTTACATGACAAAATGCTTATATTTTTATTACAATTTCAATGTGGATGTTCTTACTATATCTCACAGTTCTGCTCATACAGCCTACGCCAATTCACACTGTGCACTGGCGGAAGTCATGATGGTATATTGCTATTGCTCTCTCTACTCAGCTGCTCCCACTCTCATTTTGTTTGTTTGTTTTTTTATTTGTGACTCTTGCAGAGAGATCTGCTAAATAAATTGTTTTGCAATTCTCCACTTTAGTCAGGAATATCTAAAGTTCACATTTAGTTTGTTTTCTGTCCTTGTTTCCTCTGTTCTTCTATGGGAAGTGGCTAAAAGCATGTATACAAAATCATATAGTTTTAAGATGATTTGTAATTTAAAAAGTAACTTGGTGTGAGACCTGGTCTGCATACAGTTTTGTATCCTATTTTTGTGCACATGTAGTTTTTGCCTTTTAAGCTAAATTTTTGTATATGATCTAAGAAAGGTATTATACATAAGAATCCCTGAACTCTGTGTTTCTTTGATACAGGGGCATCATACTACCGACAGGTATTACACAAAGTTGGTGGCTTTTTGAATTTTAGAAAAAATATGCACTTTATCTTAGCAGTGGGTGAGGATCAAAATGTTGCTCAGGCACATTCTGATCAGCTTAATATTTTGTGCTGCATTCCAGATATTGATCTACAGTACTTTCTTTTTTTCCGGATTAAAGTGGGAACTTTTAAGGGAGCAATTTTTAATGGACTTTTTGTTCATCTTTTTGCTGGCTTGATCTGCCTAGGAAAAAATTCAAACTGGAAATTCAAATGTACAATTAAAAAAAGTGTACTTTTCATTTTAATGTAGATAATACAAGTCCTTGCACTAAACTGCAAACATTTATATTGCACTTGCACAAAAACACCCAAAGGTAATTTTAGAAACTATGCAGCTTGCCTTTTCAGCTTTTTTGTCGTATAAGAAGTTACATCAAGCATATGATGGAAAATTGAAAAAAATGGTTAAGAAGACAAGGTTGAGGGTTATTATAAACATTCTAATAATGAATTAAGTTACTGAGGGAAAGTCATTACTTATTTTGCACAACACCAAATGGGGCTGTGTCCAACTTGCCCATAATATAGAAATACAACTGAACAGCTTGCTTGCTTTGTGAACAATGCAGGGTTTCGCGTCACACCTAGAATAAGGAGCCTGCCATCACAAATGGCTGCTACTACACTAATATTAAAAACAATCTAATATTTAGAATATTATAGTATATTATGCTGGTGTCATTTTGATGATCATTAAACAATATGAAAGTGTTTGTGAAGGTGTGCTATGTGCATGTCTAACTCATTTCTAAAAATTGACCTTTTCCATAAAGAAAGGTCATAACACTCTTATCAGCTTTCCAGAAACCTATCCATGAATTACAATGTAAACCTTGTTTTTTTATTTTTATTTAATCTGTGTATTGGAAATACACAGCCACATTTTATTAAGCAATGATGAAACAGAAGAAACTTACTTATTGCCTGACCATTGTCATCTTCCCCTTGACATTTAAAATGTAAATGCTATCATGTATAGCTGTCACACAAGTATTCCATAAATTAGCCTCAATGAATAATTCAAAAAGAAAAAAGCAAGACATAACAAGATATATTAACAAACTATAAATATGTCAACACCTATCTTAATAGCTTCAAACTTTTCTTTGCCTTTATTCCTCCAGACTGACACCTCGGACACAGGTCTTGGTGCCATGCTAAGCCAAAGCATTGATTGTGTTGAACACCCCATCATGTCTCTCTGCCGGGTTAGCGTTGGACAGGGGAACCAGGTAAGCGGTTATAGAAAGAGAAGCTCTGTCTCTGGCAATAAAGTGAGAGGTTACCCAACTGAGATATTACTACCTAGGCCATGAGTTTAACCTCATCACCAACCATGCTACTCTCCAATGGATGGTGGTGCATAGGTATTCAAACCCACAAGTCACAAAGTATCTATCTATCTATCTATCTATCTATCTATCTATCTATCTATCTATCTATCTATCTATCTATCTATCTATTCTATCTATCTATCTATCTAATCTATAAGCAAAATCTGTTGCCAGGACAGACTGTACCTCCTCAGAAAACAACAGTTTGGCATTGCTCTTATAATGTGGTGATAGATAAAGGGCAATTTCAGTGCAATGACCCTGCTTAACACCACTGATTCTTTTACTGACTCCGAAATACTCAACCTAATATCTTTCTCATTAAGATAATCTATTGGCCCTAGTGAAAAAATACTTATGTTAGAAATAATTTAAAGTAATAAATCACAATTATTTTAATATGTGGCAGTAGCTTACACATTGTTTCTGAAAAGCAATGCTTTTGAAATATGTAATGTTGCATTCAGAAACAATGTCGGAATTTTCAGATGTTGTAAAAAAAATTAAAATACCTGTATTCCAAAAACATGCCATTGAGTTATCAAAGGTTTTAGAAACAACAGGGAGGTAAATACATAAAAGAAAACAAGGTGATAACAAAGCTCTGAAAGACATTATCACTGTATTTAAAAAGAAGCCAATTATAAAGGCCCTAAAGAAAAATTCTACAAGAGTTTTCTTTGCTTTGCTCACCTTTACCAATGCTAACAGACCAGAGTGCCTGACAAAAATTAATTTGATTCTACAGAGGAAACAAAACCCACCACTGAGACAGAAAAAGCAAACGTAAAGCTGATTAGAACAAAACATACAGGAGTACAAAACAATACGTATCCAAAAACTATACAAAAAAGTCAAAAATAAAAAAAAAACACTGACAGATGGAAAATGGTTTCAAATGTCAGACAACTGAAAATCAAAAAGATGCAAGGGCAAATTCACCTAACCAGTACATCTTTGAAAATATGTGAAGAAAACCCACACAAATAACATCCAGATGTACTGTAGGTCTCAAAACCAGGATGCTGGATCTGTGAGGTGGCATTTCTTCCCATTGTGACACTTTGCCACTCATCAAAAAGACAAACTCTGGATATTCCAAAGAGAGCAAAAAGATGACAATGTTTTTATTGTTCAAGGGCTGCTTTTATAACGTGAGTAATGATCAGTATAGTGCCACTCATGTTGTTCACCTTACTGTGCAGCCATACAATTACTTGATGGAAAGACAAAGTGGCCATCTTGGATTTCTGGAATAATAGAATGTTATTAGCTTAATAATCATAAAAAGCACATGAACACAATGAATTGCACTAGGTTGAGTTTCTGTGTCCTGGAAAAAAATTCATGGAAAGAATCTAAAAAACAATGTTTTGTTTACAAAATTATTAACATAAAAAGTATAATCAAACAAGCTGACTGGGCCTTTGCTGAGGTCCACAGTGTGAACTGCATGTTGTACAGGTATATGTTGTTCACAAATTCAGCAGGCATATTACAGTACATCAGAAGAAGAGTGGTAGGTAGTAAAAAGGTGCTGTAGTTTGTTATCTCCTAATTCATTTACATCTGTGGGAGATGCCACCTGATCCAGCACTTTATTTTCTGAGTTACTGAAGTTGAAGGAAGGTGGCTCTTGAGTACAGAAATAATAGATCCAGTTGTTATTGCTCATGATGGAATGAAATACACATTTAAGGGCAGGCTGTCCGTCCTGCAATCCAAATATAAAGGGTTAGTCACCAAAGCTTAGATGTAAAACTGAGAAGGTGGTTTTCTCTAAAATTCTACCTGTGTCATAAGCCTGTCCAGGAACGACTAAAGACTAAAAGGTTTAACATGTGGCTCCAGTTTTGGTGTAGGATAGAGGGACACAGGGTTGTTGGACACATTGGTACTCCCTCTGAAACACATACAACTTTTTACAATGTGATGGGTTAAATAGAAGGGGTACCAGTGTATTGGAGAAGAATATATAATTAGATTGAGGATTATTATTCAAACTAGGGAATTGGGGGCAGAGAGCTTTGGACAGGCCAGGTTTAGAAAATTATATTAGGGGGCAGACAGTAGTATAAATAAAAAAATACAATGTAACTTTGAAAGTACTAGTCCATTGAAAAAGGACCAAAGTAAATTTAGTCTTAATGAAGCCAGATGTATAATATAGAAATATGACACTCAGTAAGCCAATGCCTCATGAAGACAGTGCTCAATTCAGGGGCTCTTGTTAACCTGGTCCAACAGTGAGCAAGCTTCTGTTTACAAGGAAAATCTTCCAATAAACTCTATTAGACATATACTGTAAATGTAGTTTGCATGTACAGAGAGCGCACTGCACATTTTAAAAGTAAACATAACCTGTTTTGAAAATAACCATAACCTGATGCAAGGGAAAACCTTTTCTGTAGCATCACATTATACATTGGCATTGGAAAGCATCAATAGTACTGTGTGCATACTCTGTTGTTCTGCATTACGCTGACAATGTGAAAGTCATTGTAACGCTTGAAAGCCCTGGCAGCTATAGTCATGAAAATATGAACTACAAAATATTCATTTGAAGTAAATGGTGTGCCACACTCCATCAAAAGGACTGCAATTAAGAGAGCTCATAATGAAGAGCCACAGGAGATGCAGATTTCAATACTCAAAACACCTGAATCAACAAATCTGTCTACTCATACCTGGTTACACAGATGATATAGCCTTTGCAGTGTAGGATTTCGCCACTTTCACTACACACTTTTTAACAGGTTGCCCCCAGATGTTTATTCTCACATGAGAATCACATTTTTCCCCACAAGACTAAATTAAGTTAATGATTTAGAAATTGCCATAAGGTAGAAGTATTAGACATGAAAGAAATAACTTGGATTTATATGAAGCTGTATATATTTTTTATAACAGAAATAACAAGCACCTGAATAAATAATAGAGATGGGGATGTATGTAACACAGACAAATAGACTTTAGATCTAGGAAAGATAAGCAGAACCGAAAAAGTGGACGAGTCACCATTTATGTAAAACACGACTTGAATGCAAGTCTTAGCTTAGTGAGAACTTAGGGATCTAGGCTTTATATTAGTGTTATAGAACCCCTAATGCACACAGTTGCTTCAATTTAATTTATTTTAATATTAAAGAGACTAGTTTAGAGTGGGGTATTATAGTCATGAGTGACTATCACCTAGGCTAGCCTTACAAATAGCAGACTACAAGACAAGGAGTTCTTGAATGTAATCAGTGACTGTTTTTTAACACAGTATTTTAAAGGATTAATGCATGAACTAGCCTTAACAAAAAGTTCTGGGTAAAGAAATCAAAGTTTTAAACACATATAAATTTAGATTTATTGATTAGACAGTTTTCTTATAGTTGACATAAGAAGTAATGTTTACATGACAGCACCTTCATTCTCAATACAAAGCAGGGTTAACTGCTTGAAGGCATTTTAAATGCAAATACAATCTGAATTATAAGGCAGTTTATTGCATGTGTTATATTGATTTACTTTCCCTTCCTTTTGTTAAAACAAATGGGAATATTTTAAACATGACATAGAATAGAATGTCACTGTTTGAATGATTATATAGCTGATCGGAGATTTGTGCTAATTTCCTATGATCTGATGTGCTAAAGAAACATTACAGGAACTTTGGTTTAGATACTCTGAGTATTCACTTGGTGTGAAGGATATGCTTTTCAATTCAGTGGAGACAGCAACAACCAAAGCAGATAAAACTACAGTGGTTAAGTTCAATTGAAAATCTTTAAGCGAAATCCTTCAATAAGAAGGCAAAATTATAGCAAACTTGTACATTGTGCGTCCCACCTGGAATGTTCACATTTACCATTGAAAAACAATTAGCTAAGATACAAGCAGAAACTGGATTGAAATGGCCATCTATTTTGCTGCTAGTGATAATGTCAATAAGAAATACCCCAAACAAATTAGGCTTTATTACCTCATGGGATGTTAATAGCAGGACCAATGCAATACTCAGCGCCCTCCCCAACCCTTTCCCCTATAGGATCTACAAGCATTTTCAACAGATACTGATGAAATATTGCAATACTGACTAATAATGAGCAAAACTGAAAAGTCTTTACGCCTGCAGGTAAAAACTGTTCTTCCTAGCCCACTAGAGGTAACAGCACATATGTTTGTATCCAGAGATTGAGTCACTAGTAAAGGTCTTCAAGCAAAAGAAATGCTTGACCCAATGAAGAAACAAGCCATACCAGGTACCCCTACGTACTCATATCATTGCACGGAAAAGAAGGAAGTCCAAATTAGATCTTACTGCCAAAAGGTAAGATAATATGGAGTGTAGCCAAACAAACTAATAATTGGACACAGCAGAAACAGTATCATATGCAGAGTGTCTGTGAGTTTTCAGTGTATGAATTGGAAAGCCCTGATGTAAACCACAGATCCCAGCTAGTGGCAGAAGATTGTAACATTGGTAAAAAGATGGAAACCCTTGCCGACATCCCGCTCAGCATCAACGGTTTAGATGTGGAGATTGTTAGGAGTACCAAGTTCCTCGGTGTGCACTTAACTGAGGAACTTACGTGGACACATAACACCTCATCACTAATCAAGAAAGCCCAGCAGAGACTACACTTCCTGAAGGCATCATAGAGAGTGTCCTGACCAGCTGCATCACTGTCTGGTATGGCAACTGCAACATATCCGACCATAGCGCCTGCAAAGGATAGTGAAGACAGCAGAGAACATTATTGGGGTGCCTCTCCCTTCACTACAAGACATATTTTACAAACGCTGTGTCCGCAAGGCCTGCAGCATAGGACCCCTTACACCCCTCACATGGACTTTTCACACTTCTGCCATCCAAGAGAAGATATTGCAGCATCAAAGCCAAATCTGTGCAGGAGAGTTTTACCCCAAGCTGTTAGAGGGTTGATGTGTTGGATTAATGAGAATGGTGGTGATGTCTTCTGAAAGGAAGACTAACACCTACTGTTTAGCACAGATACTCTGTGCCACTAGTGAAAAATATGGTAGACATTTAGCACAGACTACAGTTGGATAAACCAGCAGGGTGACATGATGCAAATATGAGGATATGAGCATGGATATTTGTATGAGGACTCTATCTCTTGTCATTCTTGTACACATGTCATTGGCAACATAAACTAGCAACTTTTGAAGTCAAAGCAAAATGTTATAACTACTTGTGTAATTTCCAAACATACTATTGAATGGTATGATCATAGAAGAAATACAGGAAATCAGTTACTCTAACACAAGTAAGATATTATGTTGGTCAGGCAGTTGTTGACAATGTTTATTTACAAAATTTAGAACTTCTTAAGTTATGGGATAGCACATTTTTGTGATTTATAGAAGGGAAATGCAATTAAAACCATCACAGTTAAGATCAGACAGGGTTAATCTAAGAACTCAGATCAACTTCTAGACCTTTGAAAAATAGTCACCTATGCTAATTTAAACTGCATGAATAAACCATTGTTATTTTATACTGGCTCTCCTAGAACCTCCAAAGACGAGTAATTTTGCACTAAGCATAACTCCAGTTGCTCTTTAATGGTACTTAGCTTGTCTCTAGGTAAAATGTTTATCCAAATTTTCCTAAAGTAGGGTGTGTGACTCTATTTCAGGGATGTTAATTGTTCACTCCAAGTTGCGACAGCCAAACCATTACAGAAGGAAAAAGGCAACAAGGATTTAAGCCCTAACTTTAAAGGTGATTCCTGACTGGGTATGCCCTTTGATATCAAACCACTGCTTTTTATGGATGAAATCAATTATCACAAGTATATTTCTAAATGGTAACAGTGCTGCTTATATCAACAATTGGTATTCTTATTATGGTTGTCTTTATGTCAAGAAGATTGAATTATATTAAATTATATCTCTTTTCGAACTGATTACAAATTTAATAACTAATAAATGTGATAATACATAAATATATTAACTTTTAAGATGATGTTAAAATTTAGTTTATAAACTGTGATTAGTCAGTTGTTCTAAAGAAAATAAAAGGTGGAACTATTAGGGAAAAACTTACACTACTTTATATATTCCCATGTATATGCCTGCCTGTTTAACATTGTCATCCTAAATCATTCGTACCCAACATTTTACTATAGATCATATGGCATTTTACTTTTTTTTGGTTCTCTGATAATAATTTACATATAAGAAGTCCTATTCTATGAACCAGATAATTTCTCAAGACTTTTAATCTGTTTAACTATTTTGGGACCTTTAGGTAATATTAAGCCATAAGAGTGCTGAAACATCATCCCATTTACTTGTTCTTAATATGCTTTCTAGGTGTGTTATATAAATTAATCTAACCTGTAAGAGGCACTGTATTGTTAAGATTAATCAATCTGTCATGCTGCACTCAACAAGTGCGTATGGCAGTCCCATTAACTAGTTTAATAAATTACATCCATTCTTTATTTACAGAGTATTTTTCCTAACAGCTAGACTGTGGTCAAATGTCCTGGCACCCATAACAATTCTGGACTGCTTGATTTTCGCCATAAATAGTAGGTGCCAGGTGTTTCCATAATAATATTCTTAGTGATCTCTTGGGGCTTAGATAGTCAGTACTGTAGCAAAGCCATTTCAGTTTTGTGTCAGGTTCTCACCAGGGTTCTGTTTCTGGCTTTAGGTTTTTTTTATAATCTGTTTTTTTTTTCTCTTTGTAAGTTGTTATTTCAGTAATGATTTTTTAATTTATTTCCTTTAGTATTTAATTATTTTCCATTATCTGTCTTCTTCTTGGCTAATAGTCTCACAGTTACCTTCCCTTTGTTTCCAAATTATTCTGTTTTTTGCCTGTTGCCATCTCCTCTTTGTTGAGGCCAAAGGAGCAGGGCCTACACTAGGATGTTAAGAGGGCTGCTTCCTGAGCCTCTATTTAAGGTATTTGCAAGCCTGTCCTAGAATGGAATCTTCAGTTTTTTAAACTGCAGACTGCTTATATTAAGTTTTAATTTTTGCTGAATTGAACCAAAATTAACTGAATTTACAGGACTCTTAAAAGCAATGTGGCTACAGAGGCAATACACATTGAAAGTGCCTCTGTAGTATACACTCTCTGTCTGTATTGCACCAGTAATGTATAACCTTAAGGCAGCTGTTTCAATTAGTTTATAACCTGAGAATGGGAAATAAGTATGAATCAAAAGCTGTTTCAATTAGTTTATAGCTTGGGAATGGAAAGGAGAATGAAGATCAAAAACTATTAGCAAAGTCATCCATCATAAGAACAGACAGCCAATCGGCTTTGTGCAGTGTACTTGTACAATGTACAATGTTAAATGTACTTTAACCCCATGTGTGCATTTTAACATAAATATGGCTCAACCAAGGGATCAAAAAAAAAAAAAGGCAATGAAAGTGGAATGTCATAAGGAGTGACATCAGTGATCGAGACATGAGACCATCTGATTTGGATATCAGAAAACGTAACCTACAAATAATACTGATTGCTAAATCAAAAAATGCCTAGGACAACATCCTCCTAATATTGCTAATTTTTCAGTACACTTTTCTAAGACTACACATATATCCAGACTTTGCTATTATATCTTCTTTCTATTTGGTATTATTATATGGTAATAAATAACACATTGCTTTTAAATTTCTATACTTTATATCTTGAGTGACTGAAGTAATTATTAGGACACCTAGTGTGGGAAGACTGCCACTTCCTTGCCTGCAGGGTTATCAAAGTCGAGAGGTCGCTCCTTGATAATTAGAACAAGTACGGTAGAAATAAGACACTGTTGGTTAGAAAATGGCCCTATAACCAATGTAATTGAGCTTTCATGTGTCACAGTGACACTCATGTGTTTCTAAATACTGGTGATAGTAAGGCCCTATGTTGATTACTAATAGTGACAGGCATTTGTCTCATACATATTTATGTAAAGGGATTCCTATATGGAATATTTTGGAGTTACTGGCAATTGGCATCACCTGAGACTTTGTCTGGATAGAATCTCTATGTGTATCTGTGTGTGGTATTTTTTAAGTGCGGGAGCAGATGAACCTAGTAATGTACCCGCTAAGTCTCAGAAATCCACGATAATATAAAGCCAAAATCTTACGTGTGGGATATACTTCTCAGTGGAAAGATAATGCTTGCAGTTATTTATCTGCAATTTAAATATTGAGAATTTTCTTTGTTTGGGTTCATATTTTTTAAGGATTTTTCTTGTTTTGAAGTGGCCTTTTTTTTTTTGATCTTTTCTAGTTGACCTTTTCTTTTGATTAGGTATATGATGTCAAAAGTATCCCCTGTTATTTTGTGCAACATTATACATACTGTATATACTAGCTCTCACACAGATTTCAAAATATAATTTGAGAAGTGATACTGTATAACTTTATATTGAAATAAGGTACCCTTAAGTAAATTACTTTGTGAAATCATTGTTAAAGATATGTCCATCGGTCCATCAATTATTATTTTAAACTTGCTTAGTTAATGTGAGTTCATGGGGGATAGTTGCCTATCTTAAAGCAAGCAAACCTGGAAAGGATGACATGGCACAAGTCATACATGCCTATACTCACTCATGCTGCGCCAGCTTACTAATAAACCTACCACACATACCTTTGGGACGTGAGAGGAAAACCATACTATCTCTGGGGGTAACACTAATGAAGAGAGGGGAAGAATGTGCAAACTACACACTAACATTATCAAGGTCACCCTGTATTAAAAACAAAGCAAAACATATTTCATAATCAGTATAAGTGCACAACAGAATCAAAGTAAACAAATAATTTAATGCTCTTCTTGAATATAAATGACATTACTATTTTAAATGAACAGATAATTTAAGAAGCTGATGGTACATCGAGGAAAAGAATGGTAAGCAACTGTAGAAGAAAATACAAGCAAACAAACAAATCCAGAAACAAAAATGTAAATTAAATCATCTTAGCACTCTTGAAGATGTTTCAGAAGAGCAACTTTTTTTGACCTCGGCTGTATACATTTTTGGTGTTATATTAAAGTGACAAATGAAATATAATAAATTGTTTGTTATATAGCAGAGTTTACAGTTATATGATGTAGTGGGCTGATTCCCATCAGTTTAAATGACCGAACAATGGCAGTACTCCCTGGTACATGTCTCTGAAATGCTTGTAATTGCTTTGCAAAAATAAATCCTGCAGTTTTACTACACCTGCTTCACTTTCCTCATATCATTTAAGGGTTTTTTTATGGGTCTTCTTAAGTGCTTTGTGATGCTGCTGACCATAAAAGGTGCTATATACAATATAATAAAGATTTATTGGATTATAAAATCTCTAATCCAGCTGCACTACTTGAATGCTGATCTTTCACAGAAGGGACATAGCAATCCAAAGTTATTGATCACATTTTCTACCCAGGGAGCATAAAAAACACACATGCTCCATAGTGAACTGCAGTCAGTAGTACTCTGAGAGTAAAACAAATATTTTTATGACCTAATCCCTCTATTTTGGAGTTTAAAAATTCATACACTGCTAAGTGTTTCTCTGTTTTATGACAAAATATGAAAGAGTGCTTCTCTGCTCTGTGACAAAATATCAAAGGACCTGATTTACATTAAATTTCCACTGGCATTTTTTATTTATATATTTGTACTTTACCTTTTTTAAAAATTGTCTTGCAGTCTACATACTCCATAAATACTTTTAATCTGCCATTTCAGTTTTATTCAGTTCTTTTCTGATCTTTGCTGATCTAATCTACTTCAAAATTCCAAATGTGGAATATTTCACACCTGTTTAAGATAATAAGTGATGTTTGAACTGTTGGGTTTACTTTGTTCAACCCTGTCACTTCACACTGTTAATGGTCAACTGCTGAACACTGAGTCAGCATCACCTTTTTGCATATCCCCCCAGTTTTTGAACACTAATAAAGATAACATTCTTTTGGGTTTCAGTATGATCTGTCTTGTATCACCCTAACTTTCTGAAAACCTTTTAGGTACTGAATAGCTCTGTCAGTCTGTCTGTCTGTTTATCTATTTATCTATCGTGACTGAGGGAGAATCTGCCTCGCTTCCATAACAGCATCCTGATCACATCTTCTACTGAAGGGGCTGTGCACTATCAATTTCATTACATCATTCTGGCTGACTCAGCCACTGAAATGACTCACTCTATACCAATATCTTAATGAAGTATTTTTCTAAATGCTGGTTTTCTCAAACTAGGAAACAAACACCGATCAAGCTGGACATGATTAATTCAGACGGCAATGCCTTTTAATATAAACATGACCTTATCTTACTGCCACTTATAACCATGTTGTTGACAGCAACATCTTTCTATTAGCCTGATGTTCTTATGTGTTTATTGTTCTTGTATGTGTTTATTGTAAGATTTTGTCTCAGATGTAAAGATCCCACTGCGAAGAAGAGACATGCTCACAATCAGAAACAGTTTTTGTTTTTTGGCTTGACAGTCAAAGACAGTTGTCTTTCTACATTCTGTGTGCAAACATTACACTTGTAACATATGGGCTTTTACAGGTGAGTGTACAAAGTAAAGTGTAGCAGACCTCATGGAATGAGCTCATTGTGAAAAACAGAGATAATCATACTTAGAAGTCCAATTTGTCACTTAAACTGACAAGAGTTCTAATTTGGCTCTATCTGGCTCTATTACCTAAGAAGCCAGGCAATACCCTTTAACTTGTTGGGAGGCAATACATTGTACTTGAATGGTCATATTGCTAAGTTAACATAGCCTAGAAATGACCTAAAAAACCTGTCCCTTTAAAAGATACATGGAGCTCTGCGACGCTGGGTCACTAGCGTCTGGAAGGGAGATGTGAGTTTTGACTTGATGTCTCTGTGAGCTGGTCCCTATCCATAAACTGTGAGGATGGGTCTTGTCCCAGAGGTACCCTGTACAGAGACCTTAAAATTGAATTGGCAAAGACTTATAATAGGTCTATAAAAGAATTTGGAGTGAAGACCCACTCACAGTAGAAAAAGAGGTCAAGGACATGAAAAACCTGCTTTGTTGTAGTAATTGAATGGTGAACAAATGGACAAATCACCTTACCAGACAGCTTTGACAACTGCTTGTCAACAAAAATCAAGGCAAGCAACATTTGAATTGTTTTCTTGCTATTTTTAGTTCGTTGTTAGTTTAATCTGCCTCTTTGTGTACATTACTTTGCATAATGCAGGAAATAATGAATGAGATCATAGCATACGGTAGGGCACAATTAAGAATGCACGCGTTCATACACACATTGGGAATTGGCAAGGTGTAAACTGACATACAGTAGATAAGAGAAATCATATGCAAGATTCACACTAAAAGCAACCAGGGAATGAAATGAACCAATATCACTGGACTGTGAAGCCTTACCGCTCAGCCTTAATACCACTTGGAATTTCCTGTCCAAATCTGAATTGGAACAACTGCATTATGGAAATGTTTTAATTATGGAATATACCCCTCTGCCCACATCTTTTAAGTTTGAACAATGTTCCAAAACATATAGGGCACCTTACAGAATCCAAATTTCCATCCATTGTACTGACTCTACGTCCTCCATTACAAAATTTTAAATATGTCTTGGCCTATCCTTGCAACAATGGACAGAGAATAACTCTAGATGTGATGCTACTTAAAAGCAAGACATATGCATACAGATGATTATATGTACTCACTCATTATTGTAATTCAAAGTAATCAGTCAGCTGACAGAAATGTACACATTTTTAGGATGTGAGGAGGAAGCAGAACTACATGGACACTGGGAAAATATGAATTTTCACATGGAGTTCACATTATATGCAGAAAATAGTTCAACTTGTAGGCTATCTTAGAATCAATGGGTATGAGAGAGCAAATGTGACAAAAGCCATATATCGTTCATTGTCTTCATTTATTTCAGATGACAGAACAACCTACTTTGTCAAAAGAACTGACAGTATGAGTCGTGCAGACTTTACAGTATAAAGTATACTTTCCCCTCTGAGCTTACTATTTTTTTAGCAGCAACACAGATTATATAAAGGTCATTTTCTGTGGGGTTGATCTCTGTGACCTGGTAAGATGCAACCTAGGATTCACAAGGGATGTGCTCTTTTCATAGAAGAACTCACACATGTTTAACTGCCCTTTCTAAAAGGCTTCTAATGCATTTCTTTATTAAAAAATGTTTTTGAATTCACAGAAGATTTTAAGCCAGAAGCACTAAAACAACTTACCTCAGAAGAAATTCAAGTAATTATTAGAGGCATCAGGAAAATGAATGCTGGTATAAAGTCAGCTTTGTGTATTTATAAGGCTGCATTTGTCTGCAGAAATACATACATACAAGATTGCATATAAAAAGCCATCCATGCATTTTAGGATCATGCTAACCAGAGCCTCTCCTAACAGTGTAGGAAATGTATAAATTGGAATATCTATCTATCTATCTATCTATCTATCTATCTATCTATCTATCTATCTATCTATCTATCTATCTATCTATCTATCTATCTATCTATCTATCTATCTAGTATTTGTTTTTTTAGGAATAATGTAAAGCCAAATATAATTGTTGAATAAAAACAAATGCTAAATTATATCTGTTTGAATAACATAACGTTATCTAGTATTAAAAGTTAGTGCAAGTTTGTTTCCCAAATTTAAATTCAGCAAATCTCTGCCAGCTATTTCCCACGTTCTTCCTCTACACCCTTACTACTACTTCAGCATTATGCTTTTTGGATGGTAGTGATAAAACACAAGAGATTTCAGCAAAATGACACTAATTGTATCAACCAACTGCTTTTTCCAAAAAAGGTGGGAATATTTGCATGTAATTAAACAATGACTGGTGTACAAACAATACGATTTTACACATACGCTGTTCCCCTGATTTGGAAGCAATAACAGTTTTATGCAGACCTTTCTATCAGCCAAGGGATCTGACAGTACTGCTGTTTGTTACTGTTATTTATATGCCTTGTCACGGATGGCCAGGACCCTTGCCCGGCCAGGACACAATTATTGTGGAAGTGCTGGGGGAGAGAGTGGGCTCAGGACATTACCCAAGACACCCTGTGACTCCTCGGATTCCAGCTGGGCACGCTGGGAGTTTGGGTTTGCCACAGCCCTGTTGGGTTGTGTGGATGCCATAGGAGGAGCTGTGGGATCAGCAGACGCCTTCAATGGCAAGAATGCCGCCAAAGCTGGAAGAACTGCTAAAAAAAGATCACTGGACACTTGGAACACTTCCAGGTGCTCTAATAAAAGGAACCATCCACCAACAGTACTGGAGGCAGAAGGAACAGAAAGAAAAGAAAAGTAAAGAAGGAAGAAAAGTGTGCTTAGTGCTGTGTATATTGTGCTCGAGACTGTGCTGTGCAGGTGGGAAATGGGGGAAGGTATTTCCCAGGCAAAAAAAAAAAAAAGTGTGTTGAATTTGTGTCCTGCATCTGCTTGTGTTGGGTTTGGGCAGCTGGAGTGTCCTCTGCAGGCCACATCTTCCTAACGCTAACATTGACTCAGCCCTTGCCTTCCTACACAAAGTTATCAACAAACAACAACATGCATATCCTGATGGAGTACACATTGTGGCTGGTGGCATAATCAAGCATACTTAAAGACTGAGCGCCCCAAATTTGTGTAATATGTAGTCACTCATGTGCGTCAGAGGATTTCCTTGCTGGCTCATTCGAGATAGATGGTAACCCACCAGGGCCAAAGGGGGCACTGTTGCTGTGTCTCCTTTTTTCCTAACAGCTCCCATAAACCTCCCAGTGAGGGAAATTAGCCGTGCCTCTTCCTGTCCTCCCTTTATAAAAAGCTGCCTCCACTGAGTTGTCTTTTTGAGACCAGTTCCAGACGAGTGAGAGCTCTACGGAAAACCTCCAATCTCCAAGTTAAAGCTAAATTTATTTTTTGTTTGGTACCCTGCGGATTTATGTTACCTATTGCCAGAAGGTACTTGTTTAAATTTATAGAAGAATATCAGGGAATTAAACAGGACTACACGGCTGGTGTCCCAAATATTTTTTGTTTGTTCCGGTTCTGTTTGGATCTGTGCTTGGCCAACTCACAATGTACAGTGTTCCATCAGGAGGAAAAACACCCTGGACCATATTTATTCCAACTTAAAGCATGCTTATAGAGCCCTACCTTTCCCACATCTGGTCTTGTCTGACCATCTCTCAGTGCTCCTCATCAAAATACACTCCCCTCTGGAGGAAAATCAAGCCAACATTAAAAACCATCAAACCCTGGCCAGAGGGAGCTCTCTCACAGCTGCAGGACTGTTTTAAAAACACAGAATGGTCCATATTTGAGCAATTACACTTAGAGGACATCACAGAAACTGTTGTGGGCTATATTAAGATCTGAACTGATATGATTACAGCGGACATATGGGGTCTACCCAACTAAAAACCATGGACGACCAGTGAGTATCAGTCTCTGTTGAAAACCTGAGACATAGCCTTCAGGTATGGGGCTTGGGCCCAGTGCAGAGCAGCAAGACCAAATCTGTGGAGAGGCACCATAACTACCAAGATGGCCTATAAGAGCAAGGTAGAGCCCTATCTGACCAACAATAATTCACGGCAGGTGTGGCAAGGAGTACAACAAATCACCAACTACAAAAGCAGGACATATGTGCTGCTCTGTGCTGATTCCTCATTGACAGAGGGACTGAATCTTTTCTTTGCTCGCTTTGAGGCAAAGTGGTCTCACGCAGACACTCTGCACCTGCCTACTCTCAGCTGAAACACACTCACTTTTCAGGAACTGCAAGTGAATCGGGTGCTAAAGAGACTAAATACAAGGAAAGGAGTCCTTACTAAGATATTTAATCTGTCACTGACACAGGCCACCATTTCCCCTTTTCTTAAGTCAACTATTATCATTCCTGTCTCTAAAAAGTTAGTTATCAATAACCTTAATGACTACAGACCAATTGTATTGCAGTCAACCATCATGAAATCTTTTCAAAGACATTGCTCAGCACATTAAAACCAGCCTCCCTCCCACCTTCAAACTTCACCAGTTTGCTTATAGATGAAATAGGTGCATGGAAGTCACCATCAATGCAGCCCTCCATATAGTGATGAGCCATCTGGAGCACCCAGGGACCTATGTAATGATTCTACCTGTTCATGTGAGCTCAGTGTTTAATACAATCATCCCTAGCATACTAATTAATAAGCTGCATAACTTGAACTTTTCCCCCTTCTTCTGCACTTAGATAAAGGATTTTGTCACTGGCTGCCCACAAACCATTAGACCTGGCCCCCACTGCTACTCCACCCTCACACTTAACACGGGTTCCCCTCAGATCTATCTACTGAGCCCACTTCCCTATGCCCTGTACACTTATGACTGTACATCTAATTACTCTAGTAACATGAAGTTTGCTAATGACTCATAAACTGGTGACGATCAGTGCAGCAGCTGTCAGTGTGGTGCTCCAGGAACGGTCTCTCATTCAACACTCACAAAAGTAAAAAGATGGACATTGACTTCAGGAAACACAGAGCAGAGCCAGCCCTACTCTACATTAACAGGAACCTGGTGGAGGGGACCACTTCTTTTAAGCTCCTGGGAACTTAAATCGGGCGGCATGGTTGGGCAGTGGGTAGTGCTGCTGCCTCACAGTTAGGAGACCCGGGTTCAATTCCCGGGTCTTCCCTGTATGGAGTTTGTATGTTCTCCCCGTGTCTGTGTGGGTTTCCTCTGGGTACTCCGGTTTCCTCTCACAGTCCAAAGACATGCAGGTTAGGTGCATTGGTGATTCTAAATTGTGTTGTGTGTGTGTGTGTGTGTGTGTGCACGCGCCCTGTGGTGGACTGCCACCCTGCCCGGGGTTTGTCTCCTGCCTTGTGCCCTGTGTTGGCAGGGATTGGTTCCAGCAGACCCCCGTGACCCTGTAGTTAGGATGTAGCGGGTTGGATAATGGGTGGATGGAACTTAAATCTCTGAGAACCTCATAATTATTTTGATTTAGCTTTTGAGATGATTCTAATATGTAACTTTTGAAAAACACTCATTTTATGTGGTTCAGTATATGCTGTTTAGCGTTCACAAGTTTCTTGCACTGCATACCTATAGGATAGGCTTTGGCTTTTTGCAACCTTGGATCTGTCATAACCTCCATTCTGGTAAGAGAAATGTGAACCATCATTAGATCCAATCAATGCCATATAGAAATAAGTTAAATTAAATATATAAAATGCTTAAAATGTACCTAAAGCACTAAAACCTGAAACATAAAACCCCTTGTCCAGGATATAATTTTCTGTTTGCCATAGGATAACTCTGCTTTGGTTACCAATGTCAATGGGCTCTCCATGTAGCAATCCTTAACATTTACACAGCTTTAAAAAAATGACTTTTCTTTCCCAGTTTGTTGGATCCATTCTTTTTTTAAGCCTTTACATGCAGCCATAAAACTGACATTTCCTACACATTCATTGGTGACAAGTCCATTCAGTGTGTTAATAAAGTGAGAAGCCAAAACCTCTGAAAAATCAATGGGTCTCATTCAGGGAAACTATGATCTTTAAGAAAAAATATATGTTTAAATTGTTTTGGCATAACTGTGTAAAAAATAAAGTGTGGGAGGAAAGGCATGTCCAGCACAGATGAAATTACCCCCAGTAACTCAAAATATTTTACTTCCAAAGCTATCGTCTTTCAGAAGACTGCTGCTTCTTCCATCCTAATATCTAAACTGTATTATCTGCAAGCCAGTGGAAAGCAAACAGGGACTGGGATATTTTAGTCCTGAAATAAAACCGAGACACTTAAAAAGAAAGGATTCCATATAATATAGCCATTTACCGTAAATTGTAATTGCAAATAGGGAAAAGAAACTAACCAAAGCCACCATACTCATATTTCAAATCAGGTGAAAGAGTAGTTGAATTAACACTTACATAGAATGTGGATATTAGTTTGATAATAATGCTGTTACCAGACAGTTCTGGTGTCCTTGATTCAAATAACATGTGGTCTTTGCACAATTATGTCTCTCCCTCCTCTGTGTGGGATTTTCTACTGCATCCTAAAAGTGAACATGTTTGATTATTTATCACCTCTGAACTTGTCTGGTATGAGTAATTGTGAAAGTGTGCCGTATAATGGGCTGACAAACCTTTCCATGATTGGTTTCAACTGTAGGACAAAATGGGTATTGCCCATTTAGCTAGGCCTTTATGGCACACCAGGCCAGAAGCCCATGTGCAGACCTCTTGAAGCATAAGAAGTGAAATGGACTCAAGCAAGAACAAATACCTATAATTCAAGGGATGATAACATATGAAAATATGAATTTATATTAGTTTATATATATATAAAAATGTATATATATATTCATTGAATTCGTAGTCTGTGTCCTGATCTGATTGTATGGGAGGTTATCTACCAGGTAACGCATGTGGTTGGTCTATCATTTGGCAAACATCTGCCATGGGGCCCTTCAGTTGTGAGAAGCAGATCATGGAATGCTGAATAGTTTACTGTCAAATAATGCAAAGTGTACACAACACGTGTTTTGCCCTTATTTGGGCTCATCAGGCATACACACTCACTTCATCCCCTCTCTGGGATCGAACCTTGGATGGATGTTTGCCGAGAGGGGGTGCAGTGAGTGTGTATGCCTGATGAGCCTAGAATTAGGGTGAAACACGTGTCATTATTTGTCCTTATTTATGCCCTTCCTGATCACACTGACTTAGCCACCTCCCGTCCCCCATGTAATTTTTTGCTATATATTGCCTTTGATTCTTGTAAGTCTAAGCATTGTCCTCTGATGAAGACCCCTGGCAGGGGTTGAAAGCTCAGGAATAAAACTACTTTATGATACATAATTCATTTTCTTCCTTTATGGATCTCCAGCTGCAAATATATATATATATATATATATATATATATATATATATATATATATATATATATATATATATATATATATATATATATATATATATATATATATATATATATATATATATATATATATATATATATATATATATATATGCATTTATCATACTTCTGTTTCTTAAAACAAGTGTGCTTCAGCTACCGTTATATAAGGCTGGAGATCTGTCTTCTACAACAGAGAAAAGTAATAAATAAAGTAGGAGCCTTGCCGAATTATATGATTAGTTACTGGTACTTTCGTTGGCAAGATGATAAATAGTGAAACAGCTGAATTTTCTTTTTATATCCAACATTATTATTCTGGGTTCGCTTCCCGGGAGTTTGCATGTTCTCCCCGTGTCTGCGTGGGTTTCCTCCGGGTGCTCCGGTTTCCTCCCACAGTCTAAAGACATGCAGGTTAAGTACATTAGCGATTCTAAATTGTCCCTAGTTGTGTGGGTGTATGCGTGCGCCCTGCCCGGGGTTTGTTTCCTGCCTTGCACCCTGTGTTGACTGGGATTGGCTTCAGCAGATCCTCGTGATCCTGTAGTTAGGATATAGCGGGTTGGATAATGGATGGATGGAAGGATTATTATTCTGTCCTCCTGGGTCGGTGTATAATTAATTATTAATCAACAACCTAACCCCTACTGCAGCTCCCCGACCTGAAAAATAAATGGATGGATTGTTAATACGATGCAGCTATGGCACACTCCCATTATTCAATATTCAAACAATATCTGAGGTGACCTGAGGTTTTGACTTAGTCCTTCCCAATATCTATAGCAACTGGCTCCACCCATCCATGCCCACTGAGCCAGTGAGCTTCTTTGACATTTGTCTTTTCAATATTCTGAAATGTCTCTTTTGACACTTAAAGAGATCATTCTGTTTTCAGAATATATCACTGCTGCAATAAAAGTTAAAACTTGATACACATAGTGGTAACAGCGAGATCAAAGCATTGCTGTTGCAGAATACACTAAATTACCCCAACTTTGAAGAATTCCAAAAAAATGAGATATTGCTAGAGAAAGACTAAGTGAGGAGTTTGAGTGTCTGGGCTTGTGAGTTTCCTGGATAAAAAACAAGATCCAGGCCGTTAATGACCTTTTAGGCACAGCCAACAGCAATGTGTCGTTGTATAGAGAGAGTGTCAACTGTGTCAAGAGGTTTACTTACCTAAGCAGTGACATTAACACCTCTGGTGACTCTTCCTATGAAATCAGTAGATGGATTGGGAGAGCATGAGGGGGTCATGAGGTCGCTGGAAAGGGGTGTGTGGCGCTCTTGATATCTATGCAAAAGGACGAGTCCTGATGCTTCCTGTCTTGCTATATAATTGCGAGCCAGGGAGGCTATCCAGTGACTTAAGATGAAGACTGGACTCCTTTGGAACTGTGTTTCTTTTGAGAATCCTTGGGTACCATTGGTTTGACTTTGTGTCGAATTAGCGGCTACTCATGGAATTCCAAATGAGGCACATTACCTGCATTGTGAGGAAGCATTAGTTAAGGCACTACAGCCTTGTGGCATGATCCCCCAAGGGTGATCCGGCTCGCAGAATCCTCATTGTTGAGGACCCGAGTGGCTGAACCAGGCGAAGAGGACGCCTCTGTAACACGTGGCTGCGGCAGATAGATGGTCATTTTCGGAGTGTGAGATTGGACCGCATGTCTGCCTGGGGAGTTGCCAACCAGGGTCCCAAGCTGTTTTGTCATGTGGTGGGTACAGCAACCAGTGCATGCTTCCTGAGTTGACCTGAGATTTTGCTAAAACACCTTTTTTCACAATAATTTATACGTTTGTGCTGCACTGAATATCCTGCTTCTTCACTTGTTCATTTTCTTTTCCTGTCCTTGATCATGCCAATACTGGTGGGACTGTTGTCCATAACAGATGCTTTGCTTGTAAGGCTGGCACCAAAGCAGTATGGGATGAAAGTCAATCTTGGAGCATATTCACTCTCATGGCAATACTCATTTTTTGCTTTTTCATACCTGTTGCTGACAAAATGTTAAAATCATTCATAAAAATAAATCAAACAAATATTCAGGAGAGTATCAAGGGTACCAGAAATAGCACCCTTCATAATTACAACCCTTCTTAAAGCCATTATTTAAAAGCACAGACTCCAGCTTCTCACAAATTCCATATTCTGTATTACTATGAAAGGGTCAAAATAATGGATGGGGAGAGATGTCTGTCCAGTTATGGTAACCTTTTTAAAGGTAGCCTGTAACTTCTTGTGGTTTAGTGCCCCTGGCACTATATGGCATTGCTGTATACTACAGTGGCTTTGAGTGGGATTTTTGACTTACCCTTGAGTCATTTACTGAAATATAACTTCTCTAAGGACCCTTCCTTGCTTTCTGTCCTCAGGCACTGTTGCAGAGAGTTGAAATACTTGTACTATGCCAATGTAATGTATTCTTAATTGTTAACAATAATCTGCTACTTTTTTGCATATACTACATTTTTATACATATTATATGGCTGCGCACTCATGACAGCTGAAATTATCACCAGTATATTCAGTTATGCTGCCTTATGGATAGTTGTAAATGCTTTTCTTGTGAACGCAATTGGTTCAGGTTAATGCACTGAAGCAATCTTTATAGATTTGTCTAAAGCTTTGACCTGGTAAATTATTGCCTCCTGCTTCAGACACAGTAGAAAAGTGGAATGAATGGCTTGTCAGTGAAAGGGTTTGCAGTCTGCTTAAAAGGTCATACTCAAATGGTTGCCATTAATAATTCTGGCTCTGTTCACATTCATGTTGTCACTGGAGGCTTTACTCTGAATTGTCCAAGAAATGTTTCTGCATGATCCACATCACCACAAGTATAATATTTTTCAGCAGTACAGTAGGAGTATTTTTGCATTTTGTCAGTTTCCATAAATTAAAAAAAAATGGTTGACTTTAAATAACCACAGTTTATATGAAATGCATTGATTTAAAATGTCTGAACAGGAAAAAAAATCCCATTGTGCCATTTGTTAAAAGTGTGGGGGAGGCATTTTGATAGCATTTTGCTTGGTTTCAGCAGATTGTAAACATGGTAGTTAGGCAGACTGTAATTTTATTCTGCAGGGTATCTCTGCTTATAATTTGGACTATGAGGCTCAATTTAAATGAACTAGTCTAAAAAAAACTAATTACCAGCACCAGCACTGCCTAAGACATCAATGTCATTTAAAATTTATGAAAATATCTTGGAGTGTTTGAATTTCATTGCATTAAGTGGATGGTTAGATTCATTCTACTGATTAATTTCAGTCATTTGTACACTGTGCTGAAATCTAGGCCAATAACAGTGTCTTTACTAGTTTCCAGTATTGTATTTTGTCTCCAAAATAAAACCCAATGTAATTAGCATAAATTACTACTTACATTACAACAATATTTTGAGCTCATGCGATTAGATTCAATATATATAAGCCTTTTTCTGCATTACTTGACACAAGGTAAGAAGCGTCCCAGGACAGGGCCCTATCCCACTGCAGGATACACACAGAACCTGTTCTACTGTCAATTTTAGGAATGCATGTTTAATACACTGGACATGAAAGGCCTAGTCAATGGTTTTGTATTTTAGCTTGCAAAGCACCTACATCAGTCTTTACTGTATTTACAACTCAGTGACCACTTTACTAATTATATTGACTGAAGACCAGTCTGAATTCTTCAAGGCATAGATTGAGTAATGTATTCAATAGGGACTTTGTTCCTTGCTGACTGTACAATGTCATGTAATCACTGCAGATTTTCCAACAACACATTCATGTTTTGAACCTTCCATTCTGCATTCCCCACAACACTACATTACCACCTCCAGCCTATTTTGTTGACACATGCAAGACAAGTCCATGGATTCATGCTATTTATATTAAACCCCAGCTATCCTATCTGCATGTCACAGTAGAAATTGGACATTTTCAGACTAGGGAACATTTTTTTCAGTTTTGACTTCTCCTTTCTTAGCTGGCAGAAATGCATCCATGTGTGGTATTCTGCTGCTGTTGTTATAACCCATCTGCTCGAAGACCCACATTTTCACACATTTATATATGTCATTCTTCATACAACTGTTATAAAATACTGTTTTTATAATGGTGGCCTTCCTGTTAGTATAAAAGAGTCTAGTTATTCTCCTTAATAAATAAATGACCAAGTATAATATTTTTGTCTCATTTGTTTAACTGGTTTCTCTTTATCTATTTTTAGGACTTGTGTGAAAATCTGATGATGTTTTAGGTCATATTTATGCAGAAATGTAAAAAATTCTAAAGGGTTCACAAACTTTCAAGCACAACTGTACATTGAGATGTAGCCCAATGGCTGTATAAAAAACCATGTTATTTGAGTAGTGTGATTTATAAAATTAGATTACACGTTCAAAAGATTTGTGTGTTAGGTTAAATAGCAGTTCTAAACTAGGTAAGGCCTCTGAGTGAGTGTACACCAAGGTTATTATAGTTTTGCCTTTTTATGTTAGTTTTTATTTCTATATTTTTTCTGACCTTACTTGGAAATTCAGTTTAGTTTTAGTTTTCCTTCATCATGTATTTTTAGTTTTAGTTTAGTTTTTATTTCACAAAGACATTTCTATTTTATTTTTATATATATTAGTTTCAGTTTTAGTTTTAGTAATTATGGCATGGAGCGCCTACGGAGTTAGATTTGTGTCACAATCAGACAAAACTGTACACTTAACAGATTTGGATATGAGTTTAATGTTAGTGGAAGCTTACTATACTGCCTGGTTTATTATCTGGTTTTATTTTTGTCTGATAAAAACAAGCATAATCAAAACTAGACACTGAATATGAACAATTTTAGACAGTTTTATAATTTTTAAAATATTTTCTCATGAAAATCACACGGGCTTAGGAAGAACAGGGCTCTTAGACTTGAATCAGTGTGCAGACCCCACCTAGCTGTATTGAGGGAAACAAAGAACAACAAGCATGCAGTGTCAAGGTTAGGTGTGGTGAGTCTTGAATAGCCCACCATAAGAACAGTAAACCCATAATGAGCAGGGCAAGAGCAGGTAATAAGAGTACAGACAGGCCCAAAACAACAGAGTCTGATATTAGGAACAATATATACATTATCTAAACCTGTTTATCCAGAGGGATTTCAGAAAACCTGGAGCCTACCGTGGCAGGTTTGGATGCAAGGCAGGAAAATCCCTGGTATGCAAATATATGATAAGGCTGATGTTAAAAACAAAAGAATATGATATTTCAACTATCTATTTTGGGAGAGAGAGAAAAACATTGAAAAAAGGGACACAAATATTTTAAAATATTCTGCTAATGGATTACTTTCACAATATTAGGGGTTTTGAGTTGTGAATATGAACTAAAAAGAATACATTAATAAATATGGAATAAATACAAAACCCACTAGTAGTTTTTCATTACTTGTCAGACTCTCTACCTTTGTTTGTATCGCTTCGTTGTTAAACAATGTTTTTAAAGCAAAAGTGATTGGTCAGTAACAATATGCTGATCTTGTATGATGACCTAGTCAGTCTCTCGATCGCCGTTTTATTTTAAAATCCGGGTGCTCTCCCTCGACTTTCTTGTATACTCAGATATGGGGATGGATATTTGAGGAGTAAACTGCAAGACAATGATTATATTTCAATATTATGTACATTACCATCAACAACAAATCAAATTAATAATATATTGAACAATTATTAAAAAAGTAAAGTTGAATAAATCGGACTCTGCAGCTGTATAAATAAAAAAAATTGAGTATGTGTTCAGATAAAGTACCACTTCTGGGTGATGGATTTGGCCCAAAAGTTAATACAGATCTACAATTGTGGTGTAACAACCACATGCCGAATTTCATCCATCTATCTACGTTTTTGAGTTAACGTGTTTACACACGCACAGAGACGCGCACACACGCAATTCCAAAAAACAGTATTGTTGGACACTGGTTAGTCTATAACGTCAAGATTCATCGAAATATCGAGGTCGAATTTTTTCATGATTACTATACTTTCTGTATACTTTATATATGAGAAAGTAAAAACGATTTCTCCTGTGCTAAGTGGCAGGTGAATTGCTGTCAACAAATAGCAGACACCTGAGAAATAAACTGAAACGTTACTCACTTGTGATTTTTCTATGGTAAACGTTTTATTGACCAGCACATTCTGATTTCAGCCATTTGAATTACATCTTGATACACAAAGAAAGGCGGCACGCAAATCGCTTTCTATTTCACATGCTTTATGCACCCGCACTCAGTTTGCTCTGTCACCGCAAATGCTGTGTGAACTGCCGCCCTCCTTCACCAGCTGCCGTTCACTGGATGAATATATGCGGGCGGCTCGTGGTGGATGACTTTCTGTTTTAGAGTTAAAACTTACAAGGGTTAAAGACTAACGGCAAGAATATTCATTCAAAAACGAAAACTGCAAATATTTTAGTAAATTATTATTTTATTTCAGTTAGTTTTTCCAGCTACTTTAATAGTTTCGTTTAGTTTTTCATTTCGGTTTTGTTAATTATTTTATTTCAGTTTACGAAAATGTTTTTTTAATAATAGTTTCAGTTTTGATTTTAGTTTTCGTTAACTATAATAACCTTGGTGTACACTGTAATGGACTGGCATTCTGTCCATGGTTGGTTCCTGTCTTTTATCTAATGATTCTGGGATAGGTCATGGAATCATTAAAATTCTTTAGCGTGCACTATATGCCAAGAGCAATATTTCTGTTAAAGTATACATTAGCATGTCGGTGATTTCACCTAGCTTATCAAACAATAAGTCTAACATTTTAAACTGAGTACATGTTATGGGACTAAGGATATATAAAAGAGAAAAGATGTTGAATAGGCAACATGAATCTGGTGTGATCTATTCAAAATTCCTAAAATTGCTTAGTATTAGGTAAGACAAATTAGTTCTTAAAAAAATTTAGAAGAACAACATAAGCATTATCTATACTAATAAAAGGCAAAGCCCTCACTCACTCACTCACTCACTCACTCACTCACTCACTCACTCACTCACTCACTCACTCACTCATCCACTCACTCACTCACTCACTGACTCATCACTAATTCTCCAACTTCCCGTGTGGGTGGAAGGCTGAAATTTGGCAGGTTCATTCCTTACAGCTTCCTTACAAAAGTTGGGCAGGTTTCATTTCGAAATTCTACGCGTAATGGTCATAACTGGAAGCTGTTTTCTCCATTTACTGTAATGGAGATGAGCTTGAACGCCGTGGGGGTGGAGTTTCGTGTGACATCATCACGCCTCACACGTAATCATGCAGTACATAGAAAATCAGGAAGACCTCCAAAAAGCGCTGAAGAAAACATGCATTATATAATTGAGAAGGCAGCGAAACAATAAGAAGCGAGCGAGTGACATATACAACCATATTGATGAGTTCTGCTACTGAAACAAAGCACGATTTAAACCTACTCTTTAAATTAAGTTCATAGACAGGCTGCCGCTGGCGTTTGTAATTTAGTGCCTGCCCATATAAGGCCGTCCGTCAGCGGCAATCCAATAGCAAACTCCCACTAAATATTCACGGGCTAAGGACTGTGCTTATGCAGAGGAAGATGAGATGGTCAGCGTGGTGTTTGGCACAAACTCAGCGAAACTGCGAGAGAAAGTTTTAAGTGCCAGGACTAAGGTAACATTAAATACAGCCATGGACATAGCACGAGATGGCACCAGCACAGCTGGGAACCTTCCATGCATGTACACCGAGTGGCTCACGTGAACTGACGCAGTGCACAGATAAAAAGCAGCAGTTCCAAAGAGCTGAACAAAAAACGAATTACACAATTGAAAAGGCAGCAAAAAATATGAAGCGTCTGATATATACAGGCATATTCATAAATGCAGCTACTGTGGAAACAAAGCACACGGTGGAAAAAGTCAATGTCCCGCTAAAGGAAGACAGTGTAAAAAAAAAACCTGTGCATGCAGTGTGTCAGGTCTCGGATAAAGAAGAAGACGAGCTGTTTATTGATGCAGTAAGAAATGAATCGATGAATGAAACCTGTCATCTTTACAACGATTGACAAACACGGAATGTAACTTGAACACAACACATCCTACAAATACGAACCTGATTGAAAGAAATAATGATAATCAAATCATTGATGACAGCAACACTCAGTAACACTCACAAAACAAATACTGTATATTGATAGTCATGTTACGTTATTTTTAAAATGTTCCCTTTTCTTTTTCTAGCTTTTTTAACACACTTCTTCTCCGCTGCGATACGTGGGTATATATATATGTATATATATATATCCCGATCTACATACTCGAATAATGGATACTTTATTCGCCATTGTAATACTACATTTTTCTTTATGTCACTGTATCTGGACAGTACTGTTATGAGTTTTATTCACATGTGCATGTTAACTGTGGCACACACGGGCTCAGCAGTTAGAATTGCTGACCAAGCATTGGATTAGATAGCCAAAGACAACTGGAGGCTTGTATAGTCAGCTTAAACACAGGTTAGGGTATTTCTGTCCTCTATCAGCACAAACCTTCTTTCCTTGGGAGAATGAGAATCGACATGTAAGCACTATGATATTTCTGTATTTTGTGGGAGAGGAATTCAGCCCTTGTTTGGAGACGGAGAAGACCAGCAAATGAAGCAAGAACCATATAAAAGGTCTGGACAGTGGCCAGACCCTTCGAGGCTGCGTCGACACAAAGAGTTGTCGAAAAACCTCCCAGCGTAGGGATGGAGAAAATGGCTGACTGTGTTGATCCAGATTCCCACCTGGATAAAGTCTGTCCATATGCCTCCCCGTCTGTAACTGCGTAAAACGTCAGTAAATGTAAGCTAAAAGATATTTTGTCTCATTTGATTCTTGTACCGCCGTAATCACTATGGGAGGGATATCGCCTTTTCTGGTATATTATGATATTGTTTAATTATTTAATAAGCCACAATATTAAAAGAACACATTTCCAAGAGAGCTAATGCCTCTGCAGGAAACAGCCATCAATGGTTGTTTTGGTAAAGCCATACTCAGTGTATTCATTAGATGAACGGTAAAAAAGTAAGAGCGAGGAGAGGATGACTTATTGAGGCATGCAGGCTGTAGTGCGCGTCAACTCTATCTGAATTGCGCGATCACATTTGAAAAATATATCTTTTCAAGTTCTATTTAGTCCATATGTGTCAAACTCAGGGGCCGGGCCACATCCGCCCGGCGTGTAATTATATCCAGCCCGAGATCATTTTATATACTGTATTATTGTTATTAATGGCCGGGTATATGAAGCGCTGGTAACACAATAAACTACAGATCCCATAATGCAGCGCTTCAGCTGCCTTGCCGAACACTTACCGCATTAATCAAGTCTAGCTTATGATGCTGCAAGTTATTGCGAAGCTAGCTCACACGATGCTGAAGAGAAAAGTTGATTCTGAAAATAGAGCCTTTAAAAACCGATGGGAGGCTGAGTATATGTTTACTGAACCCGTGTGTCTCATTTGTGGAGCTAATGTGGCTGTAATTACAGAATTTAATCTAAGACGGCACTATGAGACAAAACATCAGGGAGTTCTGTGTTGTGGAGATTCTCAGGATGGATTGCAGGTGCTCATCAGTGAGGCTGAAAGACCTGAATGCAATGCAGAAGATACAGAAAGCAGAAGAATTAAATAAGAATCTGACACTTCAGCGGACGTTTTTACCCGTGCACAATCACAAAGTGATTTCAAGTGAAGTTGCTTTTATGGGAGACACAAATGCACCAGTGCAACTTTCCCTGTTGCCAAGTAATGTTAAACCAAGTCGTCACTACGGTGTTCCCAAATCGCACTTTGCTGATAAACCGAAGCGCACTGAGTTTGCACGGCGCTTTGGTGACTTTGAAGAACAAAAAAAGTCCGTCTACATGCGGCTCGAACCTTGTGCATGTTTGGTAGCACATATCTGTGTGAGAAGCTCTTCTCAGTGATAAAGAATAACAAAACAGCACACAGGAGTCGCCTCACTGATGAGCACCTGCAATCCATCCTGAGAATCTCCACAACACAGAACCTCACACCAAACATAAACGAACCTGTTGCCAAAAATAGATGCCAGGCGTCCAGCTCTAAAATGACATATGAGCAAAGACAACTGAATGATTTGATTTGTTATTGCTGAAAGGAACACATTTTATTTATATTTCCAGGTTTTGTTATGCAGCATGTTCATATTTGAATTTGTATAATTTTGAAAGGATATATTTTTATGGAGAGCAAAATCTTTTGGGATATTTAAAATCTAAGTTTATTTTTATATAAATTTACATAAGAGTAAAGAAATTTGAAGGTTTGTTCTTTTAAGTTATTTAAGGTTTGAGTTGATTTATTCACGAATAATATTCCTGTCTGTTTTACCATTCCTACCAAAGATATTTCTGTCGACTAAATAAAAATTCCTTCTATTTAAAATTTAAATAGAACTTGAACAAATACGATAGTTCATAATATCCACGCAGACTTGCACGTAAGAGCGGGAGTTATCCGTTTTAACAAGCAGCGTATTGCACTGATAAGAAATAGCTGTGTGTGTATATATGTAGATGTGTATGTATATGTATGTGTATATATGTAGATATATATATGTATGTATATATGTGTATGTGTATATATGTGTATATGTATATATGTATATATATATGTTTATGTGTGTGTGTGTAAATATATATATATATATTATATATATATATATATATGACAGCAACACTCATCACTCACAACAGTGACAAAACAATTACATTGACAATCATGTTACGTTATTTTCAAAATGTTTCCTTTTCTTTTTCATTGCTTCTTCAACACACTACTTCTCCGCTGCAAAGCGCGGGTATTTTGCTAGTTTTTTTAATAAAAGGGACACAATATGAAGGATATTTAACACCCTGTATATTGTTACACTGCAAGCAAATAATTTGCAATGCAGCATTATGACTACAAAATGTGATGGGTAACAACACTGTAATGATATCAGGCCACTAGCAAAAGGCTGAAACTGACTTCAAACTAACCTAACTGTACTTGTGTGTCCACTGTCCTGCATATCTTACAATTTAATGATATAATTTGTTACCGTCAGATTAATTTAAAACTATCTCACACATTGTGTAGTGACTTAAATCTAAATAAACTTTTAATTGAAAAAAAAAATGTTTGTTACACACAATTGTTCTTTTATAAATACTGAACATTTGGTCTAAAGAAAATGCAGAAATAAAATAAAAATTGTTTGCCTCAAAATTGAGTTTTCCTTTTTTCATGTGTAAGATCTTTAAAGACTGGTTGAGGTGAAAAAAATCACTGTTAAGAGTTACATAGAATTTCTACTTGACCTTACTGATAACTTCTGATATATCTGACAAAAAAACACTCCGGATAAGCCATAACAGTAAGGCTGGATTGATTGAACCCATCTAGAATGGGACATGTTACCAGCTCTCCAGAAATGTGTCAAGCGTCCATAATATTGCTTTGCTACATTTCCCAATTTTAAATATCCTAACAATCAAAATTCATTTTTATAACTTGTGGCAACTCATTCTGCTCAAATAAAAATAGTTTCCACATATCTTTGTTTTTAAACCTATATTGAGATTTATTTACTTCACTGATCTTATTGTTTTTACAATAAACTGGTCAGATGACTGGAAGCTTTCTAATTTGATAAATACAAGAAAAGAAACTGAATATTTACATTAATGTATAGAAAAATGTATTATTACATAATTAAAACTGTATGCTAATTAGTTTTAACCTTGTCTACTGTCTGACAATCAAAACTGTTATGTAAAATCGCAAGTGACAGTTTGTCTTCAGTTAATAGAAGATTATATGGTAGGTAGTATTAAGTGTACCATTTTAGAATTGTCTCTGAGTGGACATGCACAACATACTGTATATACTTAAAAAGGTTTTGAAATGAAAATATATTTTGTATTTTTGTGTTCTGATTCTAAGTTTGCATTTCAAAATGGAATTTCACAATGCAGAAATATGAAAAAAGAGGTAATTACAATCAATCTAATTAACACTGCTCATGAAAAAGTTAACTACATCGCTAGTTACTGTCAAGGTCTATGAACTCATGTTTGGTGAAAAATTAAAAATTACACGTTCACATCGTGAAGTTTCATTTGAATAATAAAACCCTGAGAAAGCTGAAAAACTGCCTAATGAGTAAAGAAGACTCCTGAATAATTCTTAATATATCTGCATTAAGCATGAATGACATGAAATTTAATTAATTTGCTGCAGACTACATCCAGTTAAGTTGTTTCTTAAATGATAACTGAAGGATTCCTATAGTTACATGTCCACAAGGACAGCACAATCTTTATTTGTCAGTTTTAGATCTGCTTTACTCCCTTGTTTTCCAAGGTACCCAGTGGTATACATGTCAAATTGTGATTTGTAGAACAAGCGCTTCACGAAGAGGGTAATGTTTTTGGACTGAGAATGCACTAATAAAGTCAGAGTCTTGCTGATCCTAATCTGATTCCAATAGCTTAGAAAATGTGCTTTCTGTAAAGTGTTAACATGTACATTTTTCTGTTTTGGTATATTGATTTGAATATAGACTACAACATTCAAACAATAGGGACTTTTTTAATAAAATTACTATATATTTCTCATTCATTTTCAAAGTTATGTGTTGTCTTTATTTATTATGCACTATATGAATACAGTTTTTCCATTGCAGAATTCACAAGCCTCTAGTGATTCTCCTAGCAACATTAGATTAAGTGTAAGAACCAACCAGAAGGGAAATGTCAGCCCATTACTGTGTACATCCACTCCCTCACAAAAACATTTATTCACAGAGAATCAAATATGAGTCTCCGATCAGCTTAATGTGTAAAAGGTGGGAGAAAATGGAAAACTCACATATTCAGACAAGGACATGTAAAGAGCCACCAATTTGGGTATTTACAGATTAATGCCTGAAATAAGCTTTTCCACTATGAAACACTTAGCTTGTACTTATTCTTTACAAAGTGGAGTAATGCAATGACGGTTTCCTGTTTGTAATACTCTGCCTACATTTCTCCTTTTATTTGTGCTGGAATAAACATTAAGTAGAGAGATACCTTGTTATACAAAACTGCTACTCTTATATTGTTGCTCTTATATTGTTTTCCGAAAAGGTATGAGCCTACAAGTTTGTCATAATTCTTAATAGAAATGAAACACATGAGGCTGGCACTTTGATCTGCCAATAAGTATGAGGAATGTTCCATCAATCTCATCATTTAAGAACAGATCGATGATTTTATACTTCTTCAGATGCTAGAGCTGCTGGTACAGATTTACATTTACATATTTGGCTGATGCCTTTATCCATGGTGACTTACAAAACATTCATGATACAACTGGTTACATTTCTTTTTGGTTTTCCAATTGGAGCACAGGTAGGTCAAGTGACTCATTGTTCCACATTGTGAGTAGGAGGATTTGAACCCACAACCTCAGGATTTTAATCCAAACAACTTAACCAGTATACCACACTGTTTGACACTGTATTTTTTTCTTCTTTACATTGTTGCCTCTGCATGTTACCATTTTTACTATATTTCCCACCCATTCTTAGCGATTAATATGACTCGGAGTCCTGCCACGTGCAAAAGTTCACTGATGACACTGCTATTGTGGGCTGCATCAGGTGTGGGCAGGAGGAGGAGTAAGTTAATCAAAGACTTTGTTAAATGGTGCGACTCAAACCACTTACACCTTAACACCAGCAAGACCAAGGAGCTGGTGGTGGATTTTAGGAGGCCTAGGCCCCTCATGGACCCTGTGATCATCAGAGGTGACTGTGTGCAGAGGGTGCAGACCTATAAATATCTGGGAGTGCAGCTGGATGACAAATTGGACTGGACTGCCAATACTGATGCTCTGTGTAAGAAAGGTCAGAGCAGACTATACTTTCTGAGAAGGTTGGCATCCTTCAACATCTGCAGTAAGATGCTGCAGATGTTCTACCAGACGGTTGTGGCGAGTGCCCTCTTCTACGCAGTGGTGTGCTGGGGTGGCAGCATAAAGATGAAAGACGCCTCACGCCTGGACAAACTTGTTAAGAAGGCAGGCTGTATTGTAGGAGTTAAGTTGGACAGTTTAACATCTGTGGCAGAGCGACGGGCATTAAGCAAACTCCTGTCAATCATGAATAATCCACTGCATCCACTGAACAGTGTCATCTCCAGGCAGAGGAGTAGGTTCAGTGACAGACTTTTGTCACTGTCTTGCTCCACTGACAGACTGAGGAGATCGTTCCTCTTCCACACTATGCGACTCTTCAATTCCACCCGGGGGAGTAAATGCTAACATTAATTTTATTTTTATTTTTTTCATTTTTTCATTTTTATTACTATTTAATTTAATATTGTTTCTTTGCATCAGTATACTGCTGCTGGATTATGTGAATTTCCCCTTGGGATTAATAAAGTATCTATGTATCTATGTATCTATCTATCTATCTATCTATCTATCTATCTATCTATCTATCTATCTATCTATCTATCTATCTATCTATCTAATATTTCACTTTCTTCTTGGACTATAAAGAATTGTAGCACTGTTCTATTAGTTGAATGACCTCTCCAAGCCCTAGATGAGGATTTCCCAAAAGGTATTATCACAGATGTCTGTCAGATCTTTTTCAAAGTGGAACCCTTTACCTACTACTACTATCTATCTTGAACATTATGCTGGAAACTTTCATACTATTCTTTATACCTATTCTTCTTGGTTTTGTGATTACAGTAGTTGCCTGAGGTCTATGAGTTTCAGCTTCTATGATCTTTATTTCCTCTATATTTTACATCACACTTGACTGTTTCTCCTCTTTCTTTGTCTCACATCTGATACATTTGGTATCATGCCATTTGGGTGTAATTTACTTTTTCAGTGCACTGTACACTCATTTTCATGTTTATAGCTTATTTTGTTATCATTTTGCTTTGTGGTAATTCCTACAACATTCTGCTAATCCATTGTTAAGCCACACAGTACATTCATTATACCAACTTAGTTCATCATAGGAAGCAAGAGCCCATCATGAAAATATTTAACACAAAAGAGAGCCAACCCCAGAAAGAATGCCAGTCCTTCAGAGTGTGCAACCATGTGCATACCTACACCCTCTTGGGCAGTTTAGGGTTACTAATTAACCAAATCTACATATCTTTGGGTGGGCAGCATGGTGGCACTGTGATAGTGCTGCTACCTCTCACAAAGGAAGCCAGTGTTCGTGTTCTGGGTCCTCTTTGTGTGGACTCTGGATGTTTTTCCCGTTTCTCCTTGGGTTTCTTCCCTCAGTTCAAAGACATGCAAGTTAGATAGACTCCTGAGACTAAACTGGCCCAAGTGAGAGTATGTGTGTTTGCCCTGCGAGGGATTGGCGCATTTGTTCCTTCCTTGTTCCCTATGCTGGCTGCGGATAGGCTCCAACAGCCCCCGCAACCTTGATCATGACAAATGACTGCCATGTCTTTGAGGTGTGGGAATAAAACAGGTGAAATGTGAAATTAAATCCTAAATTCATGGCCACCTTTTCAGTCAACTTCATCTGTTTTTTTTCTGAACCCATTCTTTCCAATGAAAGTTCTAGGAAGCCAGAGTCTACTCTATCAGCTTTGGGTGCAAAGCAGGAACAACTATCTAAGCGGAACATACATTTACATACACACCTCTTGCAAACTCACACTAGGTTAGGTTACTGTTATGGATTAATCTATAATGCAACCATCACAAAAGAAAGGAGAACATGCAAGCCCGACATAGCCAGTGGCCAGGCCAAGAACTGAACCTTAAATTCTTTGAACTGCATGGGAGTGAACGTAATCATTGCATCACTGTACCAACTCTACTGTAAACTGAATGATGAAAACAAAGAGGTATTCAGCATTGTGATCCTAAAATCTGGAAAGGAATCTACAGAGAAATGTTTCAGTACACAGTGATATAAATATACATAGACACAAGATTGTTCGTCCTTTTGCTGTTTCGTTAGGTCAGACAGGTCTATTGTGCAGACTACTAAAAACTGCTCTTAAGAAAATTCTGTATCATGATGGTTTGGCTTTGTTCGTATAATAAAAGTGAATGCTCAGTAAGCTCATGGTATTAAGAAAATAATGATCACTTTTAAAAAATTAAACTTATTACTGTAGGATGTGTACTTTATAAAAAAAAAAATGCTCAAGGACAATCATTAAATGTATTACAATATAATCAAACAAAAGCTAATGTCTCATTCTTGTTGAATTTTACTTCAAAACAATCCTGAACCAAAGTATTTTCTTCAAGTTTATAATGTTAGACAGTATGAAGCTTATAACAGTGCATCTTTAAAAGCAGTACAGCAAAGGACTTTAAAAATGCACACAAGGACAAAGCAAATTAGTTCAAATTACTGTGAAGTCTTTAATTTAACCCGAATTTGACTACTCTTTCAAGAGGCTGTGGCCTTAGTCTAATGAAGATGGTCTCCTCATTCTGAGGTCAAACAAAATCCTTTAAGCCCTGATGTGCAAAAGAATATGAAAGCAGAACAGATCATCTAGCAATTTGAAAATTGTGCAAATGCCTGAATACAACAACATGAAAAGATGATAAATTGAAATCAGTCTCTTGTTCAGTCTAAATGATTGCATTTTCTCTGTGAGAGCTTGCTTAAGACTTTTAGAATATTACTGGAGATACTAAAATAGATATCTTGTAGTCTGGAAAATGTCACCCATACAAATACAAAGATTCTAATTAATTTTGTTTTTTCTAATGCAGATTTTTTTTTAGTTAAAAATGCTTTGCAGTTATATAATTTGTGAAAAATGAATGATTTTTGAGCAAATTTATGAAGCTCCATCCAACAATTATGCCTATAAACATTTTATAATACTTAATGTGTTTCATGTTCATTAAGAAATGGAAGCAATATTTGACCTTATGCCACAGTATGAGAAAAAAACTTTCTTTCATCTGTTCATTTTCTGTACTTGCCAATAATCTAATTACCCAACTAACTGAATACTACTATACATTATAGTAGTATATATATATATAATGTAAAACTATATATTATAATGTAAAACTTTTAATGTAAAACAGAGCCAATGTTTCAGCAAAATGTGTCAAAATCAACATGATGTCTGATTTTGACTGCAAAGTGTTCTGTCTTAGAGATAAACAAATTACTCAAATATGATGTAATTTTACCTAAACTTATGCTTAATGCCTCTTGATACACTGGAACTAGATAAATGGTAAATGGTAAATGGCCTGTATTTGATATAGCGCCTACTAGAGTTCAAGAACCCCCCTAGGCGCTTCACAACACAACAGTCATTCACCCATTCACACACACATTCACACGCTGGTGATGATAAGCTACTTTGTAGCCACAGCTGCCCTGGGGCGCACTGACAGAGGCGAGGCTGCCGAACACTGGCGCCACCAATCCTTCCGACCACCACCAGCTAGATAAGATACATTATTTGCAACATATTGTATGCTATCTTCTATAACTTTTTTTATTTTATATGTAGGAAACAAGTTAACATGACAAACCAGTAATTTTCAAATTCAGCATAGTCTTCTTTTTATTTAACATTATAACATTATCTAGCTTCAAGTGTTTTGTTATTTACCAGCTTTGTAATTACTTTTAAATTGTAGATATCAACATATTTGTTATTTCAATCAGTAATGTGTTTCTCTTTGGTTGTCAGGGCCTAGGATTTATTTAAATAATAAAAATACATTTTATTTGTATAATGCCTTTGTCATGCTCAGAGCACTTCACAAAACTTTGGAATGAATACAGAGAACAAAAGCAGAGGAAAATATCAAATAAACAACACTGGATGCAAAGTAATATAAGCATAA
Source organism: Polypterus senegalus (assembly GCF_016835505.1). Taxonomy (NCBI): domain Eukaryota; kingdom Metazoa; phylum Chordata; class Cladistia; order Polypteriformes; family Polypteridae; genus Polypterus; species Polypterus senegalus. Next base: position 123,730,644 of record NC_053158.1, read on the forward strand.
AACACAAAATAAAAGGTAAATGGAGGAAACTCTGAATTAGAATAGGAAACAATAAATCAGGATAGAAATATAAGAACATCATGAACAACATGATTAGTGCCTCAATAGAGAGGGTAAATTGAGAGAAAGGGTCAGAAGGTCAGGTCAGGTTAGTAACTGTCATTCCGAACAAATGAGTTTAAGTTGCATTTTAAAAGAATGAATTGAGTCAGCTGATCTAATTAGCCCTGAACAGAACAGGAGGAAGAACACACCCCTGATGAACCCAAAAATCAACTGGGAAAAACACAGAGGTTCTACCTCCAGTCTTTACAGTACTCACAGTACCAGTGTACAGACCAGCCATGATATCTAGCAATGTTGGGGGGATCACAAGAAATCTCAGGATGTCCCACAGGACAGCTCGATCAAACACTTTACAAAAATCTATAAAGGCTGCAAAGAAACTCTGAAGATATTTGCGTTTGCACTCCATGAAAACTCTCAGTGCTAGAATGTGGCTGATGGTAGACTTTTTAGGTGTAAAACCAGACTGCTTTGGTCGCTGGTAAAAGAGCAAGTGATCACAGATCCTATTGAGGATGACCCCAGCAAGGACTTTACCCGGCCCCAAGAGCAGTGTTATCCCTCTGTAGTTGCCACAATCCAGTCAAGAACCATTCCCTTTCCAGATAGGGATGACAAGTCCTGTTTTCCAGTAATTTGGGATGATGCCTGTTTCCCAAATGGAAGCAAAGATTGCTTGCAATGCCAGGAGTTCAGCCTTACCACCAGTCTGAAGAAGTTCACCCTGGATACCAGAGATTCCTGCAGCCTTCACTACACTCAGCTGGGTCACCACCTGTGCAATCTCAGTGAGACTAGGTGGTTCACATCTAATTGGACAATCATCATCAAGAACTGTGGACCCAGAGATGACTAACATCCTAGCTGGAGGATCAGCTTTTAATACTTGCTCAAAGTCGCCAGCCCAAGGGGTCACAACTGCAGTGTTATCCATAAGGACCGTTCCATTACTCACACTGAATGCGACTCTCCAAGGAATAGATTCAGATGTGCGTAATGCTTCAGTTCCTTTTTAAGCCTGATCTTGGAGTTTGACCATTAAAAGCTATTATTTAATAGTAGGATTTTACATTCAGTCTTATAAGACATTTGTGAATGTGAAACAGAACTTGCATAGTGCACTCATTTTTGTGGGTCTGAGTAAGAACCCTTGTGGAAAGGTTTTGATTCAACTGGGCCCGGCAAAACAGATTACAAGGGGCACCTACTGGTAGAAAGTTTCAGTGATCAATGCATAATATGATAAAAGCATAAACAAGCTTCTCAGTCTCAAAAAAGGAGAGGAAAGAGGGAACAGAGTATATGCCGTGGAAGTAAAATTTCTTAAGGAGAGAAGTCAGATATGACATTTTTGGAAGAAGAAGAATTTATGATAAAATAATCACCAAAACTAGTTGAAAAGGAGTATGTTTTATTAAACTGAGCTTTTGTTCTAATTAGCATGACTTCTTTGTTGCAGTTTAATTTTAAAGACTTATGCTTCATCCAGCATTTAATTACATTAAGGCAAGTTATGAGCTAACAAACTTTCACATTTAACACTGTAATAGATCTGAATATCATCTACATAAAAATGATAATCCAGTCCTAAGATAAGAATAATGTGGCCTAGCAGAAGAATGTGTTTACTCACAGCAGAGGGCCAATGACATGTCCTGAAAGAGGTCCTTGCAGTGGAGGAAATAATTATTTGACCCCTCACTGATTTTGTAAGTTTGTCCAATGACAAAGAAATGAAAAGTCTCAGAACAGTATCATTTCAATGGTAGGTTTATTTCAACAGTGGCAGATTGCACATCAAAAGGAAAATCGAAAAAATAACTTTAAATAAAAGATAGAAATTGATTTGCATTTCATTGAGGGAAATAAGTTTTTGAACCCTCTAACAAAAAAAGACTTAATACTTAGTGGAAAAACCCTTGTTTGCAAGCACAGAGGTCAAACGTTTCTTGTAATTGATGACCAAGTTTGCGCACATTTTAGGAGGAATGTTGGTCCACTCCTCTTTGCAGATCATCTCTAAATCCCTAAGGTTTCGAGGCTGTCTCTGTGCTACTCTGAGCTTGAGCTCCCTCCATAGGTTTTCTATTGGATTAAGGTCCGGAGACTGACTAGGCCACTCCATGACTTTAATGTGCTTCTTCTTGAGCCACTCCTTTGTTGCCTTTGCTGTATGTTTTGGGTCATTGTCGTGCTGGAACACCCATCCACGACCCATTTTCAGTTTCCTGGCAGAGGGAAGGAGATTGTCGCTCAGGATTTCACGATACATGGCTCCGTCCATTTTCCCGTTAATGCGATTAAGTTGTCCTGTGCCCTTAGCAGAAAAACACCCCCAAAGCAAAATGTTTCCACCCCCATGCTTGACGGTGGGGACGGTGTTTTGGGGTCATAGGCAGCAATTTTCTTCCTCCAAACACAGCGAGTTGAGTTAATGCCAAAGAGCTCTATTTTGGTCTCATCAGACCACAGCACCTTCTCCCAGTCACTCTCTGAATCATTCAGGTGTTCATTGGCAAACTTCAGACGGGCCTGCACATGTGCCTTCTTGAGCAGGGGGACCTTGCGAGCCCTGCAGGATTTTAATCCATTGCGTGTAATGTGTTTCCAATGGTTTTCTTGGTGACTGTGGTCCCTGCTAATTTGAGGTCATTAACTAACTCCTCCCGTGTAGTTCTAGGATTCTTTTTCACCTTTCTCAGAACCATTGACACCCCACGAGGTGAGATCTTGCGTGGAGCCCCAGAGCGAGGTCGATTGATGGTCATTTTGTGCTCCTTCCATTTTGAACAATCGCACCAACAGTTGTCACCTTCTCTCCCAGCTTCTTGCTAATGGTTTTGTAGCCCATTCCAGCCTTGTGCAGGTCTACAATTTTGTCTCTGACATCCTTGGACAGCTCTTTGGTCTTTCCCATGTTGTAGAGTGTGGAGTCTGCTTGATTGATTGATTCTGTGGACAGGTGTCTTTTATACAGGTGACTAGTTAAGACAGGTGTCCTTAATGAGGGTGACTAATTGAGTAGAAGTGTCTAACCACTCTGTGGGAGCCAGAACTCTTAATGGTTGGTAGGGGTTCAAAAACTTATTTCCCTCAATGAAATGCAAATCAATTTCTATCTTTTATTTAAAGTTATTTTTTCGATATTTTCCTTTTGATGTGCAATCTGCCACTGTTGAAATAAACCTACCATTGAAATGATACTGTTCTGAGACTTTTCATTTCTTTGTCATTGGACAAACTTATAAAATCAGTGAGGGGTCAAATAATTATTTCCTCCACTGCTTGTGTGACTTCCTCTAACCACTACTAGCTGATGCCGATACTGACAAACTCTTGCTTGTCAGTTAGAGGGAACTGAAAACATTGGAGAAAAAGTTGCCAGAGATACCCACTATGTTCTTTTTTTGTAACAACAGTATATCATGATTGACAGCATCAAATTCTCCACTGAAGTCTAACAGAATTGATATGTTCATTTTCCCAGAATGGGGAAACTTGTGAAATTTACTAATGATACTAAAATTGGAGGAATGGCAGACACTGAGGAGAAGCAAAAACTATTCAAAATGAATTAGACAAGCTTTAGGCAAACACTTTGAAAATGCAGGTTAATGTACAAAAGTACAAAGTACTATATGGCGGCAAAAGGAATGTCAATTATAAAGATGGGAGACAATGTCCTATAGGAAGCAACCCTGGAAAATGATTTGGAGGTTTCTGTTGACACATTATTTCATTATCTAAGCAATGTGCAGAAGCTAATATAGAGGCAAACAAAAATTTAGGATACATTGTAAAAACTGTGTATAAATTGAGGGACATTATGCTTAGACTATATAGTACACTGGTAAGACTGCATCTTGAGTATTTCATGCAGTTCTCTTCACCATGCTACAAGAAAGACATAGCAGCTTGAAGCTCTGCAAAGGAAAGCAATCAGGTGCATCCCAGGACTCAAGGGCATGTTGTACCGTGAATGACCCAGAGAATTAAACCGGTTTAATCTTGAGTAGATGATACTATGTGTGGACCTAATCCAGGTTTTAAATATTCTTTTAAAAGCATTGATAAAGTAGATTCAGGAGAAGTCTTTAAATTTAAGGGTGAATCACATACTTGAGGACACCACTTGAAATTAAAGGAAAGAACATTTAAGACTGAAGCCAGGAAAAACTGCTAAAACATGTAGTTGAAGCAGATAGGTTAACAAGTTTTAGGAAGTATCTGGATGAGATATTGGGTCAGTTTAGCTATTTGGTAAACAAACAGGCTAGATTGACTGAGTGGTCTCCTCTCATTTGTTAAATTACTTATTTCCTATGCTCAATATTTACTTGAAACTGAGCAGTTTCACAGCTGTATTGTACCCTGAAGTTAGGCTGAAAGGATTCTGCCAGATTATTAGAAGTCACGTAGCTGGACAGTTGAGAAGCCACAACACTAGTGAGAACTATAGATAGAATAAACAATTTAGAAATTAAAACTTTTTTACTTGTCGGCATTAGGACATTCCTTTATTATACATTGGCCCTATAATCTAATCTACAGGTTTCAGATTAACAACAGAAAAGAGTAAGAGCAGACATGTATATTAATGTATTTCTACTCTTCTTTTGGTTTTTATGCCACCACTTTAAATCTTTCATAATTGGCCAGCCCAGTTCTAGCTTCTACTTTAAGTTACATTTCTATCTGTAAGGAGAGGACCTTAATGGGTATGTTGATGAAGGGAACAGTGGTGATGAGGAGGTGATGGGCACATATAGTGTTAAGGAGAGGAATGTTGAACGGCAAATGATGGTTTGATTTGCAAAAAGGATGGAAATGGTGAAGGTGAATACATATTTTAAAAAGAAGGAGGAACACAGGATGACATATAAGAGTAGAGGAAGGTACAAACAGGTGGGCTATGTCCTATGTAGGAGATGCAATGTGAAAGGAACTGGAGACTGTATGCTGGTGGCAGGGGATAGTGTTGCTAGACAGCATCGATTGGTGTTATGCAGGATGAATTTCGATGTGAAAAATAGGAAGAGAGTAGGAATGGAACAAAAGATTAGGTCCTGGAAGCTGAAAGAGAAACAGCATTGAGTGAAATTCAGAGAGGAAGTGAGAAAGGTGCAGAGTGGTAGTGAAGACATGATAAATGATTCGAACACCACAGCTGAAGTGTTAAGGGAGAGAGCTAGGAAAGTGCTTAGTGTGACATCTGGACAGAGGAAGGATCAAAAGAGACTTGGTGGTGGAATGAGGACGTACAGAAAATCATAATGATGACAGAGTTAGCGCAAAATAACTGGGATAACCAGAGTGATAACAAAAGCAGACAAGTGTACAAAGAGATGCAGCAGAAGGTGAAGAGAGAGGTGGTGAAGGCAAGGAAAAGGTGTATGTTGAGCCAAATGAGAAGCACTTGTACCAAGGACCAAATGGGGAAGGATGTTCTGCAGGTGAGGGTGATAAACGATGCAGGTGGAAATTTGCTGACAAGTGGGGAGAGTGTGTTGAAAAGGTGGAAGGAGTAGTTTGAGGAACTAATGAATATAGAAAATAAGAGAAAGTGTAGGTTGGATGAAGTGTAGATTGTAAATCATGAAGTACAGGGGATAAGAAAGGTTAAAGTACAGGGGATCAGCAGTGGTGAAGTGAGAGAAGCTATGAAGAGGATTAAAAGTGCATGTATGGAGATGTTTACGTTAGAGGGCTTTAAAGATTCTAAATGAATTGTTTTAACAAAATCTTGTAAAGCGAGAAGATGCCTGAGGAGTGGAGAAGAAGTATATTAGTATTTTTAAAAATAAGGAAGGTGTGCAGAGCTACGGTAACTACAGGGGTATAAAGTTGATCAGCCACACCATAAAGATGATGGAATGTGGTGGAAAGGTGAGACTGCAAAGAGCAGAGATGGTGAAGGTAGTCAAATTTAAATATTTGGGTTCAACAGTCCAAAGTAAGACAAGTGTGGCATAGAGTGCAGGCAGGGTGGACTGGGTGGAGAACAGTGTCTGGAGTGATTTGAGATAGAAGAATATCTGCAAAAGTGAAAGGGAAGGTCTATAAAATGGTATTGAAACCAGCCATGTTGTATGGTTTGGAGACAGTGGCACTGATGAAAAGACAGGAGACAGAGCTGGAAGAAGAAGAAGACCTTTCTATCTGTAAATCCAAATTATTTAACCTGAGTACTCTCCACATGTTTTGATATGTACTTTATTTCTGCCATTTTGATAAGAAAAACTGGTATCTACTGTATTAACTGTTGCTTATGACAATATGGGATTGGTCCCTACATCCATCTTATGTGCATTCTGTTCAGAGTTGTACAGAATATAATTACAGATAATAGAAATAAGATACCTAACTTAATTTACACTAAGTGGACAAATTTTTATTCATTCATCCATTCCAAAACTTTGTGAATAAGAAACAATCAAGCCACTGTTAACTTATTAAAAGTGACAGAGCCCCCTTGCTATCACACTTTTGGTTATAACATTTTGATATGGATCAATGAATTCTAAAATGGGCAATTTAATGAGGCAAAGGGATCAAGGAGGTAGCTGATTAATGCTGAACTGGTCTACATGACTTACATGCACAAATGCATTTTGAATTTGCCATGTAATTTCCATTGTGGTCACATCTCTCCATTTTCTGAGCCAACTTATTCCAATCAAAGGACTTGGGATACAGGAGCCTATTTCTGTTATACTGGATGAAAGACAGGAAATATCCACAGGCAGCATGCCTTCCATTGAAAACCATGGCTATATTTAATTGGAAGTATTTTTACAATCTGAAATGAGATATACAAAATATATTTGCACATACAGTGTAAAGTGTGAAGCATTTTATGATAAAAATAACTATAAAATAATTTTAAAAGACACATTATTTTTAGCATTAGTGGAGACATAAAATTAGAATAAACTAACCTAAACTGAGTTTTACTTACTAGATATTTCAAGTGGATACCATCTGATAACAAACAGATCCTGGAGGTCTAGCTGTATCTTTCATAAAGTATAGTACATTTTATTTGAGGCTTTCCAGTAAATGTGTCTACTTTCAACATCATACTGAGGTAGAATGCACAATGTGTGTATAGGAAGAAGAGTTTCCTTAAACTTTTTTCTACTTTAAAAACGAGCAGGAGCTTGCTATACAGCATACAAGTTATTTCATCCCCCTAACTCTGAAATTCAGTCTGTTTGATTTCTGGCTGGAGGTCACTATAGACTGTGCAAGCACTTGTGTTCATGAGAGTTTTTTCTGTGATTCTCGCACTCTCCCAAATGCTTAAATTGCTGCTGTGTGAGACTATATGTAAGTGAAAATTGTAATGGAGTGCCATTGTATCCATGGCATAATGATAATAGCTGTAGTTCCTTGCAACCCTGATGTGAATAATCGCTTAGTCTGCTGTAATGTTTAATATTTGACTTTTAGGTATATTCTAAAATATATACTGTATATCCAATATATATATTGTGAAGATCAGCCTGGACAACAGAAAGACACCAGGACACACAGAAGTCCAAAACACACTCTTTTTATTTCCCACTTAGCACACAGCACAGTGCCCCCAAACAGTCACAATTACTCAGTCCCTTCTTGTCCTTTCCATTTCTTCTCTTCTGCCACCCACACGTCTCCACTCACAAGCTCTGTCCTCTGCCTCCAATTCCAGCTCCCCGAATGGAGTGATGAGGCCCCTTTTATGTTGTCTCCAGACATTCTCCAGGTGCTCCTTGATGATCTTCCAGCAGCACTTCTTGGTGTGGCAGAAGTGCTGCAGTCCATGGCGCTGGAATCATTCAAGCGCCTTTCTTATGTCCCAGGGGAGGTATTGCCTCTCTCGCCGTCTTCTCATCCTCCAGGCGTCCCGGGCTGTGCAAGAGCCCCAGCCATCCACCACAGTATATATATATATATATATATATATATATATATATATATATATATATATATATATATATATATATATATATATATATATATATATATGGGGTCCTGGCTGGGACACCTTCGATGTGGAAGGACAGGGTGAGGCAGCCTGCACAAACCACTAGATGGCAGCCCCCCTGGGTTGTGGCAGTGCCCTGTTGGTTTTCGTGGGTGCCACTAGGGGATGCTGCAGGAACTCGGGACACCCACTGCATTGGCCAGAATACAACGCAAACTTTTTTGACTAAATATTTTCCGTTCAAAAGTGGACTTGCATTAAATTCAAGGACTAGGCAATTCAATGTAACAACTCTTCTTATTAGTACGCCTATGCCTCCGACCGACCTGCGTGTTGGTTGCGCGAGTCACACGTGCCGCGTTGAGTATAGTTCGGATTGGTTCGAGTACACGAGACTGCATGAGAGTTTCTAGCTCCGGTGGAATCGCTGGTTATAGTAGTAATTTGCATGTTTGCTCTAGCGGGGTTCTTTATTGCCCATAAAAAATGAGCGCGAGTTATAATATTAGTGTTGAGAAAAAAGGCTCATCAAAGAGACAAATAAATAAAGGTACCAGGAGAACCTACGATATGAATTTTAAGATTATGGTTGCAAACGAGGCAGAGAGAACGAACAACATGAGAGCTTCAAAGAAATACGGAGTTCCAGAAGTAAACGTCCGTCTCTGGAGAAAAGATTTAACAAAATATATGAATGCAAATTCCTCAAGAAAATCTTTTAGTGGACCCAAATATAGGAAGGTTTAAAGAAGTTGAGCAGCGAGTGGTAAAATTCCTAATAGAAAAGCGAAATGAAGAATTCCCAATATCCCGTGAAGTTTAAAACGTTAGAAGAGGCTTCTAATTTAAACATTCCTAAAACGGACTTTAAAGCAAGTATGGGCTGATGTAAAAGAATGATGAAACACAATGGTTTATTACTACGACGACGGAATTCTTTGAATTCTTTTATGAAAAATGAATGGATCGCGTTAAATTCAGATTTTTTTTTTCTAAAATCTTCATGAAAAAATTGGAGGCTGCGTTAAATTCGGGGCCATGTTAAATTTGGGCCGATACGGCAATTTGCTTCAAAACACTAGAGATGCTTCTGGGTGTGACATAAAAGGAACTGCCTACTACAACTCTGAGGGTCAGAGTTAGTAGGAGGAGGATGAAACTTGCTTGGAGGAGTGGAGGCGGAGAGAGAGGAAGACAGACAGACAGACTGAGGATTGCTGTGCTTATTGTACTGTGTTTGAGGGATTTGAAACTCTTTCTGAGAAGAGTTTCGCGCAAAATACAAGTATTTACTGCAGCATTTGTGTCTGTGTCTGTATATACTGTATTCCATGCCCACATATACATTTTAAAGTAAATAAAAGGCCCTAAAGGAAAGTGGAAACACTTCACTCAGATTCAAAAACATGCTGGTCACTGTGGGACTTCGAAACACCACAATATGCTGTAAATAGTAATGTTGGGTGTCTGTTCTATTAAGAAAAAAAAGATACAATCAATTTACTTTATAGATGTGCCCTTTTTCCTTCTAAAATAGTAGCTAATGGAATGGGGGCAAATGGTAGAGCCTATTCGAGAGAAAACATGTCACTCAGGGATTAAATCTCTACTTGTCCAATTTCCAGGTAGTAGCCTAACTATTTACAACAGTTGCTTCAATGGCCAAAACTGTTTCATTATGAATGAGTGTTTCTATGAGTATGCTCTCTGTTGCACTGATGTCGAAAGTTGGTTTCTTCTCTGAATCTGGTGCTGAGTAGATAGGCTCTGGCCTCTTCAATTTCAGGATGCATGGTGTATTACTTAAGTCAACAGATTTTGACCCACAGGGTGCCAGTATTCACCCCTGCCTAAATGTGAGACTCTGAGCAAATTACCTGCTTGTGCTTTGTCAGCAAAAACATATGTGACCTACCCTGATATTACAAGTTGCTTTGTATAAAGGCATCAACCAACATATACACTAGATGTGAAAACTGGATTAAGCAAAGTTGAGAAACGAATGGATATTTGAAGAACAAAAAAAAAATTGCACTAGAATGAAATTTTGACAGATATCTTTCACAAAAAGGTGTCTCTTACATGAATTTATATAAGCTATAACATTTATATTAAAAAGAGACCCCTTATTCAGTAGAGCTGAAATGAGCACTTTCAATACATTCTACAATACGTTTCCATACACGTTGAAGAGATTTTTTTCACTGCTGTGAGCAAAAAGAGGTGATTAATTAATACATGTAGTTGCTGAAAATAGCATAACTCAATCCTTCATTTCTGAGAGCATTAGTCGTCTTTCTTGACCAAACTATAGAGGGCTTTTGTGGAATTGACATGTGAAAAGAAGATTTTTTCAAATCATACATGACCAAAATGAATAATTTCTATTAAACAAGTTTTGCTGCAAGGCAGATGTTTTTATCCTCTAAAGTTTGCAGCGTGGTAAAGAAAAAAATAGTTACCCTTTTTTAAATTTATCATTTGTAGCTTAGGATGAATCGAATTACAGACCATGAAATATAAATCTTCACTACATTTTCAAAGAAACCTTGTTAATATGTTATTTCAAATGTGCTATCATCTCTGACTGGTACTGCTTTATCTTTGCCACAGACAAAATCTTCCATTTTACCTTTATAAAGGCCATATCAAATTACTTATGCTGAGCTGCCTGTCAAAGACAAATAATATCAGTAAAGGTAAACATTAAATATTGGTTAAATAAGCACATTTACAAATGAAAGAGCTTGGAGATTCAAAGGAAACATCATGGGCCAGTGTTGTTCAGTGACAGGAAAAGCCGTTTTCAATAAATATAGATTCAGATATTGTGAATAAACTATTGAAATGTGTAGATGACAGCAGAATATTAGTGAAATAAAATTCTTCAGATATCTTCAGATAAGTCCAAAATATGCAAGAAAACTAAACATAAAGAAAGTGAGGTGATGCAGTGCAAACAACTAATTTTAAAACAGATTTGTATGTATTTGAATAATCATTTTTATCCACAATGCAGAAGCCAACAGGTGTAATACAATTCTGGAATATATAATTAGAATTATAGATATCAAGCAATGTTATACTCACAGTCTCTACAATGTAATAAATAACAAAACTGAATGCCATTTCTGTAAGGCAAAAACATACATATTAAACACACCTTGTCAATAGTGTGACCACTGTGTCACTCATACTGAGAAGGATTTAAATGGAATAAACAAAGGACAGAACCTCAAAGTAGAAAAAATGTGTCCTGCTAACTTTTCATTTCTCAAGTAAAAGTCTCACTCACTATTGATTGACCATCCTAAACATTGCTCCAAGTCCAGCCGTAAAACATGACCCATATCTCATGATAACATGACCTGAAACTTAATATTACAAAGTATATAAGAGAGAGGGGAGCACACCCTAACCTTGTGTGAAATCCACATGGCAATGTCTGGATACTAGGGACTGAGTAATGTTCGCCAAATTACATTGTGCACTAAAATTACTAATACTTTCACAAACTGGTAGAATTTGCTAAAATTAGATCTCACAGATGCATTAGATAGATAAACTAAACAGGACTACCTGTTCTGGTAATCTAAGGGTAATCTAGCCCATAGGAATGAAAAATCAACGAAGAGATCTCCTTAATATCCATTTGGTTTCTACTAAACAACAATGAGATGAGAAAGAAATAAAATGGGGAGATATTCTTTTGTCTCATGCTTCTCAATTTTTTCTCCTCAGAAAAATACCCTGATAGTTTCACAAGTGCCTCTACTTGAATTTCAGCAATGTGCTACAATTTTTAAAAGAATAACAAAAATATTTTTTCTTTAAGTGCATTTTTTTCAAACACACTTCAATTGTAATTTTGTACACTTAAAAAAGGATATTTTAAATGGAAATCCATTTTACTGTACTTAAGCATACTTGAACTTAAGTATACTTGGTCACAAATACCGTTTGGTGTATTTTTTGTATACTTTAAAATAATATATTATAAATTGAAATTTCCTTTTGTGTACTTAAGTATGTTAATTCACAAGTAAAGTGTGTTCTATATTTTGTTTAAGATACATATTAAACATTTTATTTTAAATATGTTAAGGCATATTTATTTAGAATTATACAATTTATTAAGAATTAAACCAATTTCATTTTTGACAATAGTTTTAAAGATTCTTTTAAAAATACATTTTAACGTGTTAAAGAAAACTTTACTTTCTTCATTATTATACCAATATAGTGTGCATTCATTAATAATTTTTTGTCAGTTTGATGTGAACTATACAAATTGTTTTGACAGCGGGTAGGGGGCTTAAATTGGGCCAACTCACCAGCAATAATGGACACTGAAAATGTTAAGTGAAACAAATATTTTTGATACACCAAAAATTAACTACAATTTAAAAATATTGGATTTCAATACGCAATAGTATTAAAGCTATTCAGATGCCTGGATCTTACAGTGTATCTTTTAATTCTTTGGGGACAACACTTTTGATTGTTTGAAAGGAGCAGTTTTGCACTTGCCCTACTTAGCGAAACACCCATGGAGTTTTCATGCTGTTGTGGTGTGGGGTGTATCTTTGTCTTTTACGGACAGTAGACAACCCTGAGTGGACCTGTCACTACTCAATTTAGACTGGAAACCTGATTTGAACCACACAACAATAAAAAACACAGAAAATCATCCTGGGATATTCCCAGAAGTTTTCAGGGCCTAGAGACTCATCTTTATGCTCATATATCTCAGAAGCTCATAAAAGGTCTCTTTCAGCTATTGGTTGTTCCATTTGTTGGCGCAAAAGTTTGAAAACGAGACCGGTGCTTCCGGTTTACAGTGCATTGAGAAGACTTGATAAAAGTCAGCAGTACGTTTTTTTAAATGAACAAAAACGAAGAATAATTAGTGCAGCATGTATGAGTTTAATTTACTTTGTACAAATAACATTTAATCCATAAATACATTGTGAATACTCTCAAAACTTGTGCAGACCCTGGCACTATAAGGTATGATTAATGACTCTGCATTACCTGCAGAAGCTGACATAAACAAAAAAGATTCACCAGTGGCACCAACAGGGCATAGTGCTCGGAGGCGAAGGCACGTGTCACCAAATGGTGGAAGCAGCTGCTAAAATAATTCAGCTTCATTCATTCATAGTGAAAAAATATAACCCATCTTAAGTGTATCTTTTCAGTTATTATTCAACCCTTGGGGAAACGCGCCACATGGCCGTAGTGCCGCAACTGACGCTCCCTCCCAATGCAGATAATATGCCTCATTCGGAACTCCATGAGGAACCGCTCATTCGACATAAAGTCAAACCAACGGTACCCAAGGATTTTCCGGAGAGACACAGTACCAAAGGAGTTCAGTCTTCGTCTCAGGTCACTGGATAGCATCCATGTCTCACAACCATATAGCAAGACGGGAAGCACCAGGACTCTAAAGACTTGGACCTTCATCCTTTTGCATATATATTAGGAGTACCACACACCCCTTTCCGGCAACCTCATGACCTCCCATGCTCTCCCAATCCATCTACTGACTTCATAGGAAGAGTCACTAGAAACTTGAATGTCACTGCCAAGGTAAGTAAACCTCTTGACACAGTTGACACTCTCTCTGTAGACCGACACACTGCTGTTGGCTGTGCCTAAAAGGTCATTAACGGCCTGGATCTTGGTTTTTATCCAGGAAACTTGCAAGCCCAGACACTCAAACTCCTCACTTAGTCTCTCGAGCGCCCCAATCAGAGCCTTCATTGACTCTGCGAAGATCACAGCATCGTCAGCAAAGTCAAGATCCGTGAATCTTTCTTCACCAACAGATGCCCCACAGTCACTGGACCCTACGACCTTACTTACAAGCACTGAACAGTAGGAGCAAGAATACACCCCCGACGAACCCCAGAATCAACTGGGAAAAACAGTAGTAGTTCTGCCTCTACTCTGCACAGCACTCACAGTACCAGTATATAGGCCAGCCATGATATCCAGCAACCTTGAAGGGATCCCGCGAACCCTCACGATGTCCCATAGGGCAGCTCGATCAACTGAGTCGAAAACTTTACGAAAATTGACAAAGCTGCAAAGAAACTCTGCTGATATTCGCATTTGCGAGTGCCAGGATGCAGTCAATGGTAGATTTCTTAGCCGTAAAACCAGACTGTTCCGGTCGCTGGTAGGTGAGCAATTGATCATGGATCCTATTGAGGACGACCTTACCAGGCACTGAGAGCAGTGTTATCCCCCTCCCCCTGTAGCTGCTGCAATCCAGGCGATCACCCTTTCCTTTCCAGATAGGGACAACAAGTCCCATTTTCCAGTCAGTTGGGATGATGCCAGTCTTCCAAATGGAAGCAAAGATTGCTTACAATGCCAGGAGGACAGCCTTACCACCAGCCTGGAGAAGTTCACCCCGGATACCACAGATCCCTGCAGCCTCCAATGTAGTAATAGTCCACATGTAATAGATAAAAGTACATTTTAATTCCATTGTAAGTGCGCATAGATTTTTTTAAAAGTATATACTGTAAAAGCAATACAATTTAATTATACTGAAGTATACTTGAATTAGTCCCATTTTAGCATGTTCAACTTCATTTATGTTAAATATATTTGATATTGTGTACAATTTTGGTCCAATTTAAAAAACATTTAGCACAAAATTACTTGTAGCACATTTGAAATATACTTATCTATAGTCCTGGTTTATTTTTCAAAATTTAGCGTACTAGCATTTAGCACACGTCAGTATACTTTTTTTACCTGGATCAGGCATCAGTCTAATGATAAGTAAAAATGATCAGATCTTAAAAATGTGTAAAACAAGACTAGAAAGAGAACTTACAAAATGTAACAGGCTTTTCAAACCAATTTCAAAATTTTATCCCCTTTTACCTCAGTTGTATCTCATATCTTATTTTCATCTAAGCTTTTTCTTAAGGAATTTTAGGAGAAACATCTGAGACAAAGTTAATTCTTAAATGAAGCATAAGTGAGAACCTGTTTTAAGTCTCATGAGCCATCAAAGATCAACCTTTGAGCAGTAAAAGTTTCCTATGGGAGGAGCTCAGGGTTTTCAATTCTGAGGTCAGAAGACTACTAGTTTTGAATTGCTGAAGACCATTCTAACAATAAGTGGAGGCCAGGAAACATTTCTAAGCAAAGCATCAGCCCATATGTGATGCCCCAGGTGCCAGCAGCCTTTGATTACCTGCATCCCAGGACATCAATAATCATGTACCAGGGATAGACTGGGACACAAACAACAAGATTGGTGCAAAGTGATTGTTGTGTTACTCCAAAGCAAAGCAATCTAAAGTATTTACAGTGTGGTGCAGTTCAATAAATAAATAATCCATAAAAACAAGTGCATTTGGGCGATAAAATACATAATTGAATAGATCCAAGTTGAATTGTCTGTCTCCCTGCGGTGGGCTGGTGCCCTGCCCAGGGTTTGTTTCCTGCCTTGTGCCCTGCGTTGGCTGGTATTGGCTCCAGCAAACCCCCGTGACCCTATAGTTAGTATATAGCGGGTTGGATAATAGATGGACAAATTGTCTCTCTATCTTTATGAGCCCCATCTCCTCTACTCATTCCTAATCAGCAGAACTAAGATGTCTGCAGCCACGACCATCCATCTTTCAGCTGCTAACCCACTGGGACACTCAAAGCCCAGCTCTGTCATCCCGCCACAATACTTCAATCTTTGTGAGACAACCCCCAAAGTGGCTCCTTTTCCCTTTAATGGTCCTTAAAAAGCACTGTTCCTGTCAAAGGGGCAGCCCAATTGCCATGTCTTCTGAGGTTGGCTTAATTTCACAATTATGCTCTTTTATCAAACTGTCTTCCTTGATTTTCTTTCCTTTCTTTTCTTTCTTTTACTCCTGTTTGTCCTACTCAGACATTTTATACTTTGTGAGTGTTGATACTTTCACTGACAACTAGTGTTGATCGTTGAAATTCATCAAACCATTTATCACAGTGAATAAATAATGTTTGCCGAATATTTTCCTGGAAATTTACTTAGGTGAACATTTTTTCCCACCACCCCATCATGATTTGCGAGGGCAGCATGACACCACAGAGCTGTAGCAGCGTGAGGAAGTATGAGGAATAAGCAGTTCCTGTAAATACAGGGGAGCAGATCCATAGATGCACTGATGGGTAAGGAGAGAAACCTTGTACTCTATTCTAAGTGGTACAGGGAGCCAGTGAAGGGTTTTCAATATAGGAGTGATGTGACTATGCTTTCACACCCTCATCAGGATCCTGGCAGCCCTGTTCTGAATGTACTGGAGTCTCAGGATACTCTTGCCAGGAATCCCAATGAGGAGCGCATTACAGTAATCCAGTCTGGACGAGACAAAGGTATGGACAAGGCTCTCTGCATCTGCCAGGGTAAGTGTTGGACGAATTTTAGCAATGTTCCTGAGATGGTAAAAAGATGACTTACAGAAACCTTTAATGTGGGTGTCAAAAGTGAGTTGAGAGTACATTTTAACACCCAAATTGGTAACAAATGTGCAAAGAGGAATGTTTTGACCAGAGAAATGGGATACTGGTGATGGTAGAAGAACAAAGATGGTGTGGTGTGCCAACTAAAATGGCTTCTGTTTTAGATCTGTTCAGCTGAAGGAAGTTGAGCCTCATCCATGCCTCTATTTCCTCCAAACAAATAGTCAGTGTAGATGTTGTGAGAGGAGCAGTAGAGGAGGTGGGTGAAGTCCTAAGATAAAGCTGAGTGTCATCAGCATAGCAATGGAAAGATAGACCATGTCTTCTAATAACACTTCCAAGTGGGAGCTTGTAAATGTTGAAAAGAATGGGGCCTAACACAGAGCCCTGTGGAACACCACAGGTAACATTATGGGTGTGACATTTTGTGCTGTCAAGAGTGACATATTCAGTTCTATCGGTCAAATAAGATTTAAACCAATTGTGAACATTTCCTGAAAGTCCAATGATGTATTGCAGACGGTGAAGAAGAATATTATGATCAATTGTATCAAAAGCAGCTGTCAGGTCAAGGAGAATGAGTAAAGAAGGAGAACCAGTATCTGCTGACATCAGAAGGTCATTAGTGACTCTGACCAGGACTGTTTCGGTGCTATGGCCAGGGCGAAAACCAGACTGAAACTTTTCAAACAGGTTATTCAATTTGAGATGATCATGAAGTTGTACTGCAACTATTTTTTCCAGAACTTTAGACAGAAATGGAAGATTAGAGATGGGTCTATAGTTGGAGAGAACTTCAGGATCCAGGGTGGGTTTTTCAGTAGAGGTCTGATGAGAGCAGTTTTTAGTGCTAAAGGAATATGGCCAGCCAAAAAGGATTGGTTTATAATTCTGGTGATAAGTGGAGAAACAGCAGAAATGTTGGCCCTCAGCAAGGCTGAGGGAAAAGGGTCCAGAGAACTGGTAGATGGTTTAATTTTCCTGATGACGTCCTCCACCTCTTCCTGTGTGGCAACAGAGAAGGAGGAAAGGGGCTGGACAGTCTCAGGCAGTGAGTCGACAGTTGAGGGGAACAGAATATCCGTGGTAGAGAGGTGTAAGCGGATGTTATAAACCTTTTGTTTGAAAAAATGAATATGCAAATTACACCTCTCATCAGTGGCCTCGGAAGGAGCATATGAAGGAGGTTTAAGAAGATGATTTATAGTTGAAAAAAGTTTTTTTTTTGATCCATAGAGCTATTTCTAATGATGGTAGAAAAGAACCTGGACCGTGCAACCTTCAAAGCTTCTGTATACGGCCTCCTATGTTCCCTATAGGCCTGTTTGTGAACAGTCAACCCAGAAGCCTTGAGCCGCCGCTCAAGGACACGCCCAGCTGCCTTCATTTTCACAGCTCACAGGTGTACCAAGGTGCTGAGCACGAAAATGAGACAGATCTAGATGCCAAAGGGGCTTGAAAGTCCAAGAGACTGCTCAGAGACTGGGTGTAGAGATCCATGAGGTCAACAACAGAGCTGGAACTGGTTAGATCAGAAGAAAGAAGTTTTTACGGTCCAGGGCCAAGGCATCCACATTGATGTTCTTCAAATTTCTAAAATGAATCTGTCGTTTTGGTTTGGTACGAGGGGAGAAAAAGGGTAGCTCCATTGACACTACTTTGTGGTCTGAAATACCAAGATCATAAACCTGTAAATTACTAATTAAGGCAGAGTTTGAAATAACCAAGTCAAGTGTATGACCCCTAGAATGTGTGGGGACATCAACATATTGTTGTAAGTTGAGAGAATCTAACAGCTCAAGAAAATCAACAGTGAGATAACCTTTAGGATTATCAACATGAATATTTATATCTCCCAGGATTATGATGTTGGTAGAGGTGGCACAAAGTGTTGTGAGAAGATCAGTCATTTCTGGAAAAAAAGCTGGGTTGAGTTGAGTTGAGTTGGGTTTTGGAAGTTGATAGATAAGAAGAACAGTCATGGGAAAAGGGGGCTTACATTTAAATGCAAGGTATTCGCAGGAAGATGTTACAGGTAACGAAATAGGGGACACCCCCAGGGCCTGATGACAGATGATGGCTAGTCCACCAGTGCTGCAAGCTGCCTCCAAATAACTGTAGCCAGATGGACACACTTCATTTAAGGTAGAGTAAGCCTCTGATTGGTGGCAGGTTTCTGTCAGACACAAGAAGTCAAGTCCTTTCTCCCTGATGTGTTCTTCAATCAGTACGGATTTATTGCTGATGGACTGAGAATTAAACAGTTCAAATTTGACTAGTGATTGTGGAGTAAATCTTTGTACAGGTCTCAATACATTAAAATCCACTCCACACAGCTTAGAATCCACTCCACAAAATAAATCCAGCCGGGGATTTAAGGATCTTGCGGTATTTCTCACAATGGCTCAGGTGTTTCCCATGCTAGAGTGCAGAGATCTTGTGATATGTATATGGCTAATTTGTATGGATAATTAGTCAGTTGCACAACAAAAATCTCAAAACAAGCTTTAAAGTAGTCTTCCCCTTCTCCAGAAAGGAAACACATGCAACCCTGTGAAATAATATTAATAACAAAAAATGGGTTACTATTTATTCATTATATATGTTTTAGTTATTGCTAGTTTGTGGTTATCGTTCTGTCTACATCCATTATTGATTCAGGCTGGGTGGCGCAGAGATTAACACTGCTGCTTCACAGCTCAGATCTTATATTTGGCCACAATAATTGGTCCAGGATAGTTGGCATATGTGTATTATGTTTATGGCCATTAGAGACAATTAAAAAAGTGTACCATTGTAATCCATTAAACACTAGTTCAGTTCCTCCTTCCCCTTTGACTTAAATGCATTTCACAAAGTTTGGCAGTGTTCACAGACTGCCAAGTCATAATGTTAAAATGGATATCCTACTGAGATTATTAGATTACCTGACAGGACAAATGGTCTGAAAATGTTTAAACTTTATGTAGTTAGATCTCCTGTTAATATTTTAGCAGCTGTCATTTAGAACCAGCAAAAATAAATTATTGTATATCCATGTGTCTTACCTGTCTTTGTTGAATTAAATAATTAAAAATATGCTCCATATAAATAGACTGAGAAATTTAACTAATTTTCCAATTGGCTATATTAGGTACATAACATTTCTATGAGCAGACATTTTAACAGATTTGGTATGAATTAAATTAATAAAAAATGTTAGAATATGCAGCATGGTAGGGTGGTGGATAGCAATACCCCGTATGGATCCTGTCTCCTAATGTTCAAATTCCATTCTCAGGCATTGTTAATGTGCAGTTTGCACATTATTCCTTTGGCTGCATTGGATTCTTACCACATCCAAAATGAAAGCTAGGTTGACTGGTGATTCTAAACTGAGCCAATGCGAGTTTGCATGACTGGACACCATGACAGAGTGGAACCCTGTCCATGTCTCTTTCTTACATTACACCAACTGCTTCCATTATAGGATCTGACTCTGAACTGAATTAAGCAGGTTTGAGAATGTTATGATATGTCAAATGTGATATATGAAAGTGAGAAATATTTTATCATGGGATCAGTGATAATGAAATAGTAAGACTGCAATATAGAAATTTGGAGTTTATTGGTTTACTGTATATATAGGAGAGAATTGCCTTATAAGCTCAAAAATTCCAAAAATATTAAATAATTCATTATTAATAGAGTTCAACTCAAAATGCATGTTTAATAATTTATAAGTAGGATAACATAGTGGTGCAGTGGTAGTTGTGCAGGCAATCATAAATGATTGAGGCATCCCTGGACTAGTGATAAAAGTAAACAATGCATTTCAATTGCTTGTGTGTGGTCCCTGTCGCTTACAATGATGATTGTAAGTCATAAGGCTGAAAGAACTGGCAGCTCCATCTGCAAAAAGATGAACTCTAGAATGTGCATTTGAACTAAACAGTATGCTATCACTTAAAATTATGTGAAAAGAACTCTTCTTAAATGGATTTTTGCTCTTGATGACTAAAATAAAATACTACTAAAAACATAGTAAGTAGCTTTCCTCTTGACATCAGGGATCATGTAAACAGTTTAATTCCTGAGAACCCCTAAATGGGTTACTTCTACATGCTTCCTAAGATTCACAAAGAAGGGAACTCAGGAATGCGTACAGTCTCAAGAATTTGTTCCTTTACAGAAAATGTTTCAGGATGGCTGGAGCACATTCTTAAACCTCTCACCCACAATTCAATGATTTCTTTAAAAAACTGTCTGCTATAGGCCCCTTACCTGAGAGAACCTTACTGGCCACAATGGATGTTGAGGCACTTTACACAAACATCCCTCATGATAATGGCATATTTGCATGTGAAACGTACCTTAAACAATATGATTTACCCATATTGTCAGTTTTACAAATGATAAAATTCACTCTGACACACAATTTATTCTCATTTGGACAAGACTTCTACTTGCAACAAATGGGGACTGCAATGGGCTGTCAGTTTGCACCTCACTATGCAAACTTATTTGTGGGTATATTGGAGGAAGATTTTAAGTCAATGTGTGTCTTAAAACCAATTTTGTATCTCTGTTACATAGATGACATCTTCATAATCTGGACTGCCAGTGAGAAGGACCTCCTTCATTTTAATAATGAATATTATTCTTTCCACCCCAACATAAAGCTGAAGCTTAATTACTCAAAAACAGAAGTGAGCTTCCTTGACACCACTGTTCAACGGAAAGATAACACACTTGTAACTTCTGTTTTTCACAAAGCAACAGACAGAAGGACCTACCTGAGATGTGAAAGCTTCCAAAACAAGCACATAAGGTGCTCCATTATTTTCATCCAAGCAATACATTACAACTGTTTTTGCTCAGACACGACAGATGTGGATAAACAACTGCAGGAGCAATACAAGAAAAGATTTCATCAGACAATGTAATGCCCCCAAAACAACAGACACTTACATACGTAGAGATACTGCCATACCCAGAGACAACCTTCTGGAATATAAAAACAAACACAACAAGAACCTCACTCCCCTTGTTGTCAGTTATAACCCATATCTAGAAGCACTTTGAAAAATTATAAAAGAACTTTAGCCAATACTAAACAATAACGAAATGCTGAAAAATGTTTTTCTACAATCACTCCTCCTGGCAAACGGTCAACCACCAGACCTGCAGCAACTAATTGTTGGAAGCACCCTAAGTGAACTAACAGAAAGTGGCACATCATCCTGCCTACAGAAAAGATGGAAAATGCATCCTTACATTTATGAAATATATTATGTAGTTATACCACACTACCAACTAGAACATCGCATAAAGGTATCGCTTTCCTGCAGATCAACTAATGTCGTCTGCATGAAATGTCCTGACACTGCACTCTATGTGGGAAAAACTGGACAAACACCCCGCCAAAGAATGAACTTACACAGGTTCCACATTAAACATGGCAACAGAGATGAAAGTTCCTGTAGCAGTTCACTTCAACAGCCATGGACACTGAGAGAGACTTTAAAGTCATAGTGCTTATGGCCAACTTCAGAACACAGCAAGAGAGAAAGAATGGGAAATTAAACTCATGCTAAAATTTAACACATTACAAAATGGTTTAAATAGAGACAAGAGTTTATGGCCAGATATGAGGATTTTTTGCATCTCTTGGACTGACCCAGACAATGTGACTACAGATCCACATTGTATTGAAAAACTAAATGAGTCTTAGAGGTCTACTAACTTTTTACATCTAAGATGTCTCACTTAAATGTTTTCCAGTGGTGTATCTGTCCTAGTGTCTACATAAACACAGTGAATTCCAGTTTCTATATTACATCTTGCCTGAAGAAGGGGCCCAAGTTGCATTGAAAGCTTGGATACTGTAATCTTTTTAGTTAGCCAATAAAAGGTGTCATTTTGCTTGATTGCACTTGATAACAAAGAGCCACAGGAGATGCAGATTTCTGTAGTTAATACACCCAAAATATGCCAAATGACTCTGATACCAACAGAATCATGAACCATGGACAAGATTGCACAACAACCAAGTTATGACCAGAAAAAAGAAAAAAAAAATATATATATATATATATATAATAATAAAAAAATCCTGGGACAATATGTGACTTTTTCAAGATGAGACTTTGTGCCAAGAGATTTAACCATGCCTGGGGCCAGAATTAAAAGACAGAGAGTAAATAACAAAGTAGAATGTTGTGAATAATTCAAAAAAATTGGCACGATACACATGCAGAGCAGGATAGAGATAATGAAAGTACTAAATCTAAACTAAAGTGAATCGAGCTCCGTGTGTAGTCGGAGGGGACAGTTCTGTCTCTCATTTAAAAGAATAGAAAATCTTCCTCTTCATAGGGGCGCGCCTCGGGAGTGGGTCCCCCAACAGGAGCAGAGGATGTTTGGAGGAGAAGAGACACAAAAATAGCTGCTGTACAAACTTTTAAATATTCAAAGCGCCGCGCAAGATGCAGATCACACGGCACGGCAGCAGCAGCAAGTCATCAGCTGATCGAGTAAACAGGAGGTTTAAAAAAAAAACTATTTATTTCCAATTGTATCACCCTTTGGGAGGGGGTTTTGGAGGCGCATGTCTCCTTGGGGTGCATTCAACCCCCCTCTTCACAATGCGAGCGGCAGAGACATGAAGTGGCTGGCGCATAGCACAGGCCAAGGGTGCAAAGCCCCCTAGTGTATATATATATATATACATACATACATATAGATTAGATATATAGATTAGATATAGATAATATATATATACATATATATATGTATAAAGAGAGAGAGAGAGATTGTGGCGGACGACTGGGGATCCTGCCCAGCAGGGATGTCTGGAAGGACCAGGACAGGGACAATACCTGCCCTGGGCCACGAGAGGACAGCCACCTTGGTCTGCATGGGGGCCATGGGATCAGAAGCTCATCCCTGTTGGGGCCCGTGGACACCGTCAGGGGGTGCCCAGAGGATCATGGAGCCTTGGAATACAGCACTTTGGCCACAACTAGAAGTGCTGCCGGAAGAGATTCCAGGCACTCCTGGCATGCTTCCAGGTGCTCATGTGGCACTTCCAGCATACCAGGAAGTGCTGTCAGAAAATCACCAGAAAGCACATGGAGCACATCTGGGTGAAGTATAAAATAGGCCGCCTCACTCCATTTGAGGAGCCGGAGTCGGGAGGCAGAGGACAGAGATGGAGACAGGAGGAGTGGAGGCAGCAAAAGAAAAGGAAAAGAGAAAGGAATGAAAAGGACTGTGAGTCTTTGGGCACTGTGTTTGTGCTGTGTGCGCAAAGGAGAATAAAAGCATGTCTTTGTGGACATCTGGTATTGTTTCTGTCTGTGTCCGAGGTTCAAGTTCCACAACGGTATCTCAGATTGGACTCTCTGCCTGGTACAAGGCAGGGACCCATCAGTAAAAATTATTTTGTGGATGGCCCGACACAGCAGAGCGAGACACACACATGTGCTGCTACCGCTGTACACGATCTCCACAAGCACTTTTCAAGCCAGTGAAGGTCCAGGTTAAGTCAAGAATACGAAGGTGGTGATATAGAAACAAAGTTTTATCTCACTTACTTACAAATTAAATTTAAGGAGCATATACTAATATATTGTGTAGAACATCAACAATTAAAAATTTCACTGTACAATCAAAGATCTTTATGTGCCATTACATCTCTGCTTCTAAGTATGGTTAAATACAGGAACACAATTCATTCATTAAGATGTACTGTGCTAAACACTGCAAAACACTGTCTATATGCATCATCAGACAAATGATCATATTATAGATGTTGTAAGGAATATGTCTAGATCAGTGTTAATGTCAATAACTATGTATTTTGGATTCGTTGAACTACAGATCTACTTTTGTTTTGCTTCCACATCTGAAAGATGTCAGTATTGTTTTTTTAGAGATTCTAAATTAGAGAAATATGACCATGGATGTGTGCCTAATTGGGCCATGTGATAGACTGGTACTCTGTTCAGCACTGTTCTTGTCTTATGCCAGAAGCTGCCACAAATGGCACCACAGCCAAAAATGGATTAAGCTGGCTTGACAATGCAATCAGCCATCTATCTTCAAACCTGAGCAAGTTTGCAGGAAAGCAGGACACTGCAGGAAGCATCAGACTCAAGCCAGGAACAATCCCTAGACAGGGCACCAGTCCGTTGCATGGGAAAACACTTGCACATGCACATCGGGGCAAATTTACTTAACCTGCAAGTCTTTGGGTTGAGGGAAGAAATTAGAGCATCTCGAGGAAACCCATGTGCACACAAGGAGAACATACAAACTACATGCATAGAGCACCTGGGAGATGAACCTTGGTCTCCTTGTTGCAAGGAGCCTAGTTTGAGAATGTTATGTTATATTCTTTTATGAATTTGAAAGTAACATAACTGCATGGTATTTTCAGGTATTACGTGTTTTATGTTAACATCAATTTCAGAATACTTAGCAATATCTAAAAATAGTTTTAAGGAATCTGAAAGTAATTTCCTGCTCGATCTTGAAACAACTTTCTGTGAAAATGCTCTCTTTTCAATTGTGCCTATCTTTTTAACATCCCTAAAACAAAGTAAAATTATATGAAAACAATTTAAAATCAGCTTAAAATATCTTTTAAAAATGTGTATATCTTTATAAGGACTAGATGTAATATATATTTTAGTATTTATAGTTTCAGTATATCATATAATATTCCACTCCTTTGAGCAACTTTAAATTGCATTTTAAGATGCCCTGAAGCAGGTCTTATGATAGTGGAGAGCATTTTATGATATGCTAAAAATCACACACACATGAAACTTATATATCATTCTCCTATTCATCAAAAGAATTTTTGAAAAATGATAACATTTTCAAGGGAAATAACTTCTAAATATTTTTAAATTAATTTAAAATATTCTAAAATGCACAGACAATCAGTGTCAGAAATCTTGAAAGACAAATAAGGTACTTTTGAAATAAATCACAAAATATCTAAAATTGCAAACTGCATTGAAAGAATATCAAAATGGTTTACACATGGCTCATAAATGTCAGCTATTTACAAAATTATTTTAAAATTCATTTTACATTTCATAAAAGCTGAAATGCATTTTGAGATCTGTGAAATAAATTTTGATGTACCTTTATAGGTAAATTTGTGCCTGTCATAACCACTGGCCTGCACCAAGCTCATTTAATTACACTAAATACAGATTTTCACTTTTCTTTTCAGCACACCTTGTAATATGTTATGACTGTTTTACAATAAAATAAAATAAATGTGAATTTCTAGTGTGCATAATGACATTATATAAAAAATATGTGATAAAGTGTGCTTATTGGACAACTAATGGTAAAAGGTCAAAACAATTTCACTAATCTTTGTTTAATGCAGAACATTAACATTCATACTGAAGAAATAATATGACCTAACAGCCTTAAGTGTTGGATTAGGTCTAAAAGAAATTCAAATGCTATAATTTGTTATTGATAGCCCTTCTTACTTAGCTTAGCTTCTTTAGTTTTATTAATTAATTCATTTAATTTATTTTTGAACCCACTTTTTCAGTTTCAGCATCATATAGTACTAAGGTTTATTCTGGTAGCAACTGGTACAAGACAGTCATAAAGGGTGAATGGAGAGAGCCACTGTGCACTTTTGCTTATGCTGGGCTAATTTAGTACTGCTAATCAACCTTAGCCATACTTCTTTTAGGAGTGTAGAGCCCCTCAAACAATGTGCCTTCAAGTTTTCTTATTATGTGTTTGCTACTATAGAATTTGCTATCTTCAGAAAGTTAGCATTTTTCCTTCTTATACTGTATGTTGCACTTTATATAGTGAAACCTCTTGAGGCACATGCAAGTTTAGCCTTTTGGATTAAAATATTCTGTATGAGAAAAGTATGTGCTAAATTTTGAAACTGTAGCTGCAGAGTTTTCATATATAACCAAAACTCATACATAAGAAAATACTGTACAAACAAATCACTTTTCTTATGTCACAAAATAAAAAGATAGAAACTAAGAAAACATAATTTTTCATAAGGAGAGTCGTCCCAATATTACTATATTATTACTGTAGCACTATGTAAGGTTCAATTGCTTCAAGATCAAAGTAGGAGAAATACTTAACATGAGTTGTAAAACACCACAAACAATCATTCTGAAAAAATGTTTTATCTTGTTTTTCCATAGATATTGCCCTTTACTGATTCACTGTGGTCAGTGTTGGGGCAATGTTCTTCATTTTCTTTTTGTCTTAATTTATTGGAATGGGCCTGAGTTCTGCCAAACATCTTTAGAATATAAATAGGAACTTCCAGAACTGATAATTCAGCTTGTGAACATTTACAATATGCATTGTTGCTTAGCCAACAATAGAACAAAAAATAGATGTAGAATTAAAAAGTATTTCAATAAAAATGTTTTTACTAAACTGTCCCCAGGAACATTTTCCTTGAATCATGATTGACAGGAAAAGCTGTGCGGTATTACTTATGTTTGACAGAAGCTCATTTGGACTGTCTACATTATACATTCTTTTGTCTTTTGTTGTTTCTTTATGTTGTGCAATTCTGTCTATTTTCTATTGTCAAAATACAGATGCATTTAAATGTTGAATTTATGATTTGCAAATGTCAAAATACTGATCTTAAAATGCTACCCTTTAAAAAAGTAGGTCATGTCAAAAAAAGTTCTTCACATGGTAGGCAATATAAGAGTGAAAATAACAATAATAATTAGGTTAGAGTTGCAAAATCAGGCCAATGCAGTAGCAACCTCCATCATAATTTCCCAGCAAAACACTTTGACTACAAGAGTAGTCAGCTTGACAAGTAACTGCAAGAGGAAGCAGAAAAAACTAATGGTTCTATCCAAGGAGGTAAAGGCTACCATAAGCAAAAGAGATCCAGTACAAACTAAACGGACAACCAAAGTATTAAATAAAAAAAACATAAAATCTACATTACTTAGATTTCAAACAATCTTTAACATGTAGCACAGCTAGTACCCCATTAAATGGATCATTATCATTATAACTGGTCACGTTCTTTCAGTCATAGCATCATTTGAAATAGTGCCTTTCTTAGCAAATCCATCAAAACACACTTTCAAAATTCAAATGCACTTCTCAATACAGTATATAGTACACATGCAATTATATATATATTACAAAGCATAGTTTAAATATTATTGGATTAGATGAACTTTTTGAAAATAAGAAATTCTGCACTATTACAACATCCTAGAAAGTTAGAAAAAGAAGCCCAGGAAGCCAGTGAACATGAATTCAAGCACAACAGATTAAGAAGGGGTTGGTCTGGGCTGGAGTCAGCAGTACAGCAAGCCTATTGAAGTCAGTATACCTTTTATGGTGACCTTCAATTGTGTGCGCCTTGTCCTGCTGATTTTTATTTTTGGAAAAATAAGTCATCATTTAAGTAACAGGTATATTTATTTCACCAGCTCTTATTTGGCCTTTCCTTGCTCTGAGGTAGGTAAATGCAACTGAAGATCAAAAGAACACATTCCCATGGAATGTCAAATATAGTGGCATCCAGTTATTGTATGTACTGTACTACATTTCTACATAAGTTACATATCAGAAAATGTATTTATGTACAGGCAGGCATTTTAGACTGGTCATTGTATATATTAAATTTCTTTATAAGTTACATATACAGTTCAAATCCAGTTATAGCGAAAACCGAAGTAACTACATTTTCAGAATAACAAATATATTTTATGCTGAGTAAAAAAAGACACCAAGAAGTTTGGTCAGCCATATCTTTTCATAGCATTGGCAGCGAATCACATCATCCATAAGGCATGCTTGCAAGATAATGAAACAAAACTCATCAGAATACACAGATGTATTTGCTAATTACACACTGATTTGTAAATATGACCTACCAAATATGTCACTCACATTCAGTTTACAAAATATAACAATGCTTTTATATTAGTTAATACAGTCATATGTCAAAAATATAATAATAATATATATATATATACTGTATATATATATATTCATCCATTGATCCATTCTCTTCCGCTTATCCGAGGTCGGGTCGCAGGGGCAGCAGCTTAAGCAGAGAGGCCCAGACTTCCCTCTCCCCGGCCACTTCTTCCAGCTCTTCCGGGAGAATCCCAAGGAGTTCCCAGGCCAGCCGGGAGACATAGTCCCTCCATCGTGTCCTGGGCCTTCCCCGGGGCCTCCTCTTGGTTGGACGTGCCCGGAACACCTCACCAAGGAGGCGTCCAGGAGGCATCCTGATCAGATGCCCGAGCCACCTCATCTGACTCCTCTCGATGCGGAGGAGCAGCGGCTCTACTCTGAGCCCCTCCCGGATGACTGAGCTTCTCACCCTGTCTTTAAGGGAAAGCCCAGACTCCCTGCGGAGGAAACTCATTTCAGCCTCTTGTATTCACGATCTCGTTGTTTCGGTCACTACCCATAGCTCATGACCATAGGTGAGGGTAGGAGCGTAGATCGACTGGTAAATTGAGAGCTTTGCCTTACGGCTCAGCTCCTTTTTCACCACAACAGACCGATGCAGAGCCCGCATCACTGCGGATGCCGCACCGATCTGCCTGTCGATCTCACGCTCCATTCTTCCCTCACTCGTGAACAAGACCCCGAGATACTTGAGCTCCTCCACTTGAGGCAGGATCTCTCCCCCAACCCTGAGAGGGCACTCCACCCTTTTCCAGCTGAGGACCATATATATATCATGCGGTGGGCTGGCGCCATGCCCGGGGTTTGTTTCCTGCCTTGCGCCCTTTGTTGGATGGGATTGGATCCAGCAGACCCCTGTGACCCTGTATTTAGGATATAGCGGGTTGCATAATGGATGGATGGATAATATGTCAATATACTATGTCCTTTTACTAGTTAACTAATTTGGTCCTACCAAGGTCAAGGTTCCAGCCCTAGCACTGCTCGTTAGCCATATCACCTTCACCATCATTTTTTAATATACAGTTTGCCATAAGAAAGATGCAAACCCTGAATCCTTCACAGAGACCAAGAGCTGTAATTTGCCTCATAATCAGCATATCAAGCCCCAGTAGTTCTTCAGTACCAGCTGGTTGTGCACAGCAGAAGGTGGGGCTGCCATTAGTCTTCTTTTTATCACATAATTGGCTTCTACAACAAGCTTTACCGTGAGCAGATGTTGATGTAGTTCTTGTCTTGTCAGCATTGTTGCATGCCTTTGCCACTGTTCTTTTCCTGTCAGCAATGGTTGCTTGTAGTAAGAAGATCCAAAACCTAAGGTTGCCCAGACATTCAATGTGTGAGTTGTGTTGTGCATATCGTGTTATAAACTCTCAATTAGGACCAAGTTCAAGGTACAAGGCCTACTAGTTCACAAATTTTGCATGACAGACAGACAACCCTTAGTATTTTCCATATGTATATAGATTAGTTGATGTTAATAAACCTCAAAATGAAAAAATGGCAGAACAATGTCCTCCCATTACTAACCCATCCAGAGGTTTGTTTCGGTGACTTCCTTAGGCAACATTTCCAGTGCTAAAATTGATGAACATGCCCTTGTGGCATGTATTCCATCTAAGACCCCAAGCAACCTGGTAATTTTTGATCAGCCATATGGAATCAGAAGTACAAGCATGACTTTTTCTGTGTAAAATGACAAACTACCGTCATTCAACCTTATAGACAGTACTAAAATATTTACCATACAGCATGCAGCACTAATGTAATCAGTTCACTAGTACAGTCATTATGTTCCAAAAGCAGAAGAAGACTCGCACAACCCCTGTTACTTCAGTATGTATTTATGACAAAAATATGATTCATTATACATATTGAAACAAAACAAAACAAAAAACCTGAAAAGCTATTTATGATATGAATGAAATCTTGATAATTAAAATAAATAGATATTATTTGAACTACTCATCGTCAGAGAGAGAGAATTTACAAATTGAAGTTATTATAGGAGATCCACGAGATACCTGAGTATTTTTACAAGTAAGCAACATGAGTCTACATTTAATTAATGCAGTTCAGAATACAACCGTTTTTTTTTGTCTTGAATGATATTATTCTACCTGGTGTTACACCAGTTATTGCTGTTAAGAGGTGGTGACTGATTTCAGACCCAAGGCAATCTGAAAGATACACAAAAGTGATCGGAGTACTGAGCACTTCCAAAACAAATAAACTAATGAGACGGGAACCTGTTGATAGCGTTTTCAATTCCGATGTTGTCCTGGCCACATTTTTAGACAGATTTAAGTGAGTGTGATATAAGTGCCCAATGTACAATTTTTATCTGAGTTATAATATGCTCTGTGCAAATCATACACGCATAAATCTTCTGGACAGCCAAGTTCCAGTCATTTGAAATTGTAATAGAAAGATGCTTTTGTCATCATGCCCTGAGGCCTACCATGTAATCTATGGGTAAATTCATTAAAACTTGGTTATAAAACCTAGAAATATAGCAATAACTTCACCAAACAACTTAGAATTGCTTTAGGAGATTGGTGCAAGACGGGAAAATGTAAGCAAATTGTTTTTCACAAATTTTCTAACGTATGGTGGCTAATGAGATAGCAGTTGAAAAGATACATAGATGTTGTCTATATAAAGATCTCTAAAGAACTGGGTATGAAGTGGTTTACATAAGCTGAATACTGAATAGATTAGAGTAAGATGAAATATAGTTATTATAAATTGATGCAGTTGTCAAGAACATCCATGCCTTAAACTATATCCTACACTGGTGCCAAATCTTAAGTGAATAGTGAACCACAGGACTACTTGTAAATTTAAGGGAATTAGAATTATTTAATGCATAACAAGTCATAATAAGAGAATTTTTAGCCCAATTTAATTTCCATGTCTAGTTTAGCAGTTTCATAATATGTTTGCAGCCCAGTAACAAAAAGAGAAAGTCAGCTGAGTGGTGCCATGCCTACTTAAGGCTGTTAAATGTAATGATAATTTTCCTAACAACAAACTTGAAATAAAACACATCCTAAATTGTACTCCCTATTAAGTTTAACAAATACACACACTGCTCCTTAATCACAGAGGTAAATTTCACCACACAACTAAACCGTATATTTTTCCAGTTGATTACAAGAATATTAATGGCAGAATTTTTTTTTGTATATATCATCTGCAGGAGGCAATACATTTAAAAACAAACAAGGGAATTTATTGCAAACCTACATCACTGCATGAAGAAATTTCAGTAACTTTATTAAAATATTTGTTGCAAGCATATCAAGCGAGCCCCCCAACTACTATGTGTAAGTAATCATGCATGCACTCAGTTTAACAGGCTTCTAAATAAAATTTTAAAAAAGAAAATCCAGAGTGTGTTCATTTGAAGCATATAAAAATAGCTTGGAACTGTAAATATTTGGGAAAGAATATATATAATAAAGAGACTTTATTAGACATATTGTCTGGACAGTGTACTATCTGCATTTGTAGCCCTTTGACTTGTTTGATAACTAATATAGTAGATACAGCTAAAAATGTCATTCATATAAATATCATTTATTTTCTTAAAATGCTTCTTGAAATATCTGTATAGTGTTGAAAACACAAGCAATACCAAAGAATCTGCATTATTTTTATTATCTAAAAACTTTGTTAAATAAACATATATACTGATTTGAAAATGATATAAGTAGTAAGTAAAACTGATCTTTAATTATTAGTACATGATCCTCCAACTCATTTTTCTTCAACTTTAAGAGAAGAAAAATTAACACCTTGGACAGTGTTCCCTACATATAGATTTTAATTATGGAATCAATTAAAGGATGCCCTGCAGCCTTTATATGCTGAAACTGCTAATTGGAACCTATTAAGATTTGAAGAAATGCTCTCTCTGAATACAAGTAATTAAGTTAAACGTTCCCCGTTTCCATCCAGCAGCTCAAACTAAGGATAAACATGTTACAAGCATGCTGTAGGTCTGTAGCAGATGCACTTTACTATTTTGAAATCCTCTGCTTTATGGAGTCTGACAAACCATACATTTCAGATAATTGCAGTATTCATGACTGCAACTGCCTATGTTCCAAATGTGATTGAAGATCATTTGGCTATTGAGATGCTAATGAGAAATGCAACTACATAATAGTGTACATAAGGTGGATAATTAATTGTCCATAAAGAGTTCCATTACAAGTACTTTTGTCCACTGATCATGCAATTCATGCCTCACATTAATAAAAACTTGACTATACTCTGTCCATTTAAGGGTGAAAGTGGCATCAGGGAAAATTATGAGTTGCACCATAATTATGTGACAGCTGCTATTTTAATAGGTATAAACATTTAATTGTGCTGAGATAGGGTGAGACCCAAGCTGAGTTCACTCTAGTCTTGTACCCAGTGGATGGGATCTGGCTCCATGGGAACAAAAAACTGGATTAGATTGTTTCAAATGATGGAATAATGGATGAAATAACACATAATTCTACTATGTATAACGTGTCCATAAAACCAAATGCTTTTATTGAGAGTAAAACGTTTAATGATTAATTTAATTATACAGCATTGCATGGGCTTCAGGCTACTTTTGAACTATACAAAAAGTAACAGCAAAAATGAACCTACATATTACAATATGACTCACTCATACACTTTCATACAATATTTCAAAAGCAAAGCATCTCATGTAACTCAAGTAATGCCATTATTTGCAATGACATTGTAGTTATTTGCATTTTCACTTTATTTCTTTTCTCATTGCAGAGCCACTTAAATTTGGCACTGTTCTGTCTGAGACTAAACAAAACAAAAAAAATGCAGTTGTGTTCTTTTTATTCAGTTTTCCATTCAGTGATAACCTGTCATTAATACCTATGGTCCACCTTCAGCAACCTCCTTATATTATACATACATCTATAGTTTCTTTATTTAATACTAAACCTGGCTGGCCTTGGAAAATCTGCTTAACCATGCATTCAACAGACCTTGGACATTTGCATCTTGTGAGAAAAAATTGAACAACAATAGAAAGATAAAATGGACTGCTGCCTTATAAACAACATACCGATTCAGTTAGAACCTTTCAGTGGGACTGTCCTAGATTCAGGCAGTCCTTTAACATGACAGAATCAAAGAAAGAAACACTGCTTCAAAAACTACCCTGAAATGGTTTTCTGCTGTTCATTTCATTTTCAAATTACATTATCATTTATAGATCATATACAACTTTCATAATTGACAGTGAAAGACATTCAAAGTTTGCAAGTAGGACTCTGGACAATCTCTGAAACAAAAAGAGATTAAGCATTTGTGGACTACTCACATGACTTTTGCTTTGCTGATATACACTGTTTTAATACTTAATTCAAACTGCCAATGATCTGCTTGACTTTATTTTGTATTTTGTTAAGCACCATGGCCCCTTAGAAGTTTATTTACTTTGTGATCTGTATGAAGGATTTTTTTCTAGCAGCACTTAATTGCAAGGACTATATGTATGGGCTTGCTATACTGCATCTATTAGCCAGTTGTTTCTGTGTAACCCAAATAAATCATTTTTTAAGGTTTTGTTGCAGGTTAGAAAAAAATATTAGTGTCTATATGCATAGATGTATGTACTGAATTCTGTTTTGTTACTGTGGGCCTAGAGCTAAAGTAGCACCCACTGTGGCTGCCTCCTGCCTTGAGGACACTGTTGCCAGATCAGTTTCCAGTAACCTTGGATGGAATTATGTAAGTTTTGGAATGTAACTTTGTGTTCTGTGTTTTACATGTATTATTATTGTATATATTTAAAGAGTGAGGTGTTAGGCTAAGAAGCATAAATGACAAGACAGACTTCCAAAGTTCTGCCTGAGCCACATGCCAGTCCAGGTAATAATGTGGAGAATAGAAGGCTTAACACATGGCTCAAATCTTGGCGTAGGGTAGAAGGGCATAAGTTTATGGAGTATTGGGACTCCTTTTGGAAGAGATTGGACCTGTTCTGTTGCAATCGGTTATATCTGAACCGGAGTGCACCAATGTGTTCTGGAGGCATATGAGTAGGTTAGCTGAGGACTATTTAAATAGAGTATGTGGGCCAGGTAGTTTAGGACAGGCCATGTTTAGAACTGTACAAGAAGGAACAAACAATTGTGTAAAATTAAAAATGCATAGTAATGTCAATTGTAACCCAGTGTTTAAATGTAAAAGTAAAATGAGTAACACATTAGAAATAGCTTGCCTTAATGCTAGAAGTATCAAAAATAAAACAAATCAGTTGGAGTTGTACGTAGAGGTGCATAATTATGATATTATAGCAATAATTGAAACCTGGCTAAATAACAAAGAAAGGATAAACAGAATAGAAAAGAAGATATGGTTGCTGTTTATGTCAAACAGAATTTAAACATAAGTCCTCTTCAGTTGGACCATGAGCCCCAACTTAGTAAGGACTTGTGATTCCTCCTGGAAAGCTTTAGAGGAAGAGGTCTTATTTTTAGAAATGTCTTATAGACCGCTCAATGCAGACAGTACTTTCAATGCACATCTTTTTAGCAATATTAAAAAGGCAAGTTTACAAGGGGATATTATTGTCTTGGAGGACTTTAACTACCTGAATATTAAGTGGTATAACCTTGCAAATAGTGGAGCACAAGAGCAGGAACTTTTAGAAGTAATCAGTGACTGTTTTTTAAAACAGTATTTTAAAGCACCAAGACAAGGGAAACCCTGTCTGGGTTTAGTAATTTGTAATAATCAGGGTAAAAGTGAGTGTGTAGATACTTGGACCATTATGGTGCATCACAAGTAAATTAATTGAAGGAATTATTAAGGATAAAATTGAGAAACACATATGTGCAAAATTAGCTCAGACACAGGAGGCAGAGGGTTATGGTGTAAGGAGCCCTACCAGAATTGGCTGATGTCAAGAGTGGTTGTTCTACAGAAGTCAGTGCTGGTTCCTCTGCTATTTTTAATACATTGTGATGTGCAGGCAGCTGGTGATGGGCTTTAGGGGAGCTGAAACAGTTTAAAGCTGTAAGGGATGGGATTGGGTGAAGGATTTCTGTTTTGTAAGGGGCGGACACACCTCTTAGGAGATAAATGACGGGAGATGTTAGGAGAAAAAGGAAGGTGCTGCAGATGGAAGCCTTTTAGTAGAAGACAATAAGCAGGAGTGTTTGTGGTATACAGAAAGACAGACTGTGAGTGTCAGGAGTTAAACTGACTGGTATAGGGAAAGCTTTCTTTTACTATTTTGGAGGTGTGCTTCATAACCCAGATAACAGAGTATACAATAGGGCACTGTTTTTTTACGGAAAAAAAACTTTAAGTAAATCTTAGGAAACTTCAGTACTACTGAGTTGTTTTGGCTTATTACACTGGTCGTTACACTGGTTGTTAGAAGTGGGACGTGGAA
Source organism: Polypterus senegalus (assembly GCF_016835505.1). NCBI lineage: Eukaryota > Metazoa > Chordata > Cladistia > Polypteriformes > Polypteridae > Polypterus > Polypterus senegalus. Next base: position 123,766,535 of record NC_053158.1, read on the forward strand.
CAGGACAAAGTGACCAGAGGAGAGTTGCCACATTTTATTTTGGAGAGGTCGGATTCCGATGCTGGTGCCTGGAGGAAAGTGCAGATGACATTAAAAAAGCAGGTCATTTTGGCAGCAGCAATACATGCAGGGAATGATAGTGGCTAGGTGCTGTTAGTGGAAGGTGACAGTTTATTTGGAGTGACAGCGTCAACGGCAAGTTATAACTCATTGAACATTTTTGGAATCGCCCAGTGCCAAATACTGGCGAGTAGTCATAGCCATGAGTGTCAGAATATCTGCCTCAGTATCCGGGCTTGATAAAGTGGGAGGAGTTTAGGGTCTAATTTGAGCTGCTAGCCATGACACAAGGATGGTCTGAAGAGTACAGGGCTGGACAGCCTCGAACATATGTGTCAGAAGGAGTGGTCTCAACATTAGCAGAAGCACTACACCAAGATTACTGTGAATAGTCAGCTTTGTTAACCCAATTGGAAGACTATGCACTTAGAGATAGGGATGTGAGAACACAAAGCATGAAGGGGGATCAGTCTTCAAGCATGCCACAGGCACATGCATTGACTAGACTGTCATTTTCTTAGGGTTCTGCTATATATGATACCAATACAGTTGAACATAACACAGAAAGAGTTGTTTGAAGAAAACTTAATTATTAAATTATAAAGTGTTTCATTTACAGTTCAGCAGTATATTTAGTCCAGTTCCTTAATTCTCTAGGGAGTGTCTAAAAATTAACAATAAGTAAACATAAACTGTAACATAAGGGAGTGTTTTAAAATTACTTATCCTGACACAGACCAGCATTAAAACCAGGGTGCTTGGATGGAGTTGGGGACTGGGAAGCTTACTAGAGGTGCATCTGGATGTTGGTTGTGGCAAATGGATGGCATCCTCAGGAACAGGCTGTGTAGTAAGCTGCTGCTTTGGATAATGATGCCCTTATAGCCTTGACAGACTTGAGAGAAGAGGATCTACTTGAAGTGGACAGGCTAGAAGCTGCACTAGAGCAATGATTTAGGCAGATGGAATATGCTACAAGCATAAGGCAACAGTTGGGGAGTCCATCCATGCTGCAATGGAGAGCTTGGGAAGATTTGCTGCAGAAGGGCAGTCACTAGTTAAAAGAGGCTATTCACATTTTGATTGGACAGCTCAAGAGGAATTTGCAAGAGAATCCTTTAACCAGGGATTTATACCCCCTTTAGTGAGACAACAGTTATGATTCGCAAAGCTAACTATGTGGTAGGAAGCTTAACAGATGGCACAAGAGGCTGAACATGTGTAAATAGATGGTTACCTGACTTGCAACTCCTCAACTGCAAGGACCAATGTTCAATTAGATGGAAAGGGCATTGTCCGAAGTCAACAGATGCAAGTAAGTGTGCATGAGAAGGAGCAGCCGACAATACACATGACAGTATCATTCTCCCAAGCACGATGGTCACTGTGCAAGTAGAACCAATAAAAAAACAATAGGGAAAAAGTCAGGGACCCATGTAGGAGGAATAGCATGGGCACCACATCTAGTCCCTGCAAGGAGAGATTATTCCACATCTGATGTCAGTCAGTTGATTAGGAGAAGGAACATACTGCTGAATCCATACGTGGATAGGGTGGCCATGTCTGTAAGGTCCTAATCGACACCAGTTCAACTGCCACTGTTGTCAGACATGACTAGTCGCTAAAGGAGTCACAGGTTACAGGCACTAGCACATTCTTGAATACAGCTTCAGGTGATTTGTCACCTATACAGGAACACACACAGGTACATATTAAAGTTGATCTTTGAAGACCCCATGAACGTCTGGGTGGCCAAGATTAAACATCCTTGTATCTTGGGATTGAACTTTTTGAGGATGGCTAGAGTGCAAAATGACCTTCAAAAAGGTGTTCTTAGATTTCCAGGCTGAGTTGTATTCGATCTGTTCGGACACTGCAACAGTATAGGAGACACTGTGACTAAGGTGCTACAACTGGACTGTTTCAGTCTCTGATCACCCTGACTCATCATCTGAAGACCATTCAAGACTTGTGGGGAGGGGAACAAAGAGGGACTGTCTCCTAGTCAACAGCATCAACTTTGGGAGATTCTGGAAGAGTTCCAGGATCATTTTGTCGCCTCCTCCTACAGCACGAAATTCACACAGGCGATGCCCTCCACATTTGACAGCGCCAGGCACATTCCTCTTGCAAGACAGAAGGCTGCTGATGCCATCATAAAGGTGATGCGAGAGGCAGGAATTATAGAGCCCCCTGAGTCGCCATGGGTATTCCCTGTTAACCTCATACCAAAAAAGACAGCCATTGGCACTTCTGTATCAAGTATGTGAAACTGAATGCTGTCACCATGAAGAATTCATATCGCCAGCCTTGATTCGATCAGTCCCTTGATCTGGCTGCAAGATCTACCTGGCTCTCATCATTTGATCTGAGAAGTGGATACTGACAAGTGGCATTAACCCCTGATTTAAAGGACAAGACTGCATTTACAACTGGCAAATGTTTGTAGCAGTTCCAAGTCATACCTTTTGGACATGCAATGCAGCAGGCACTTTTGAAAGGCTGGTTGGACAAGGTGTTGGCTGCTATACCGGGAACCCAATGCTTTGTTAAACTTGACAGTTTTTTGGGGCATGAGAAGACCTTTGTGGAAGCTCTAGACTCTCCACAAAATGTAACGAAGAGGCTTCAATCAGCCAATCTCAAGCTCCACTCTGAGAAGTGCCACTTGCAGAAATGAGAGATGTCTTTCCTTGGGCATTGTGTGAGTGGCCAGGGAATTACTACTGAAGAAAGCATGGTCGCCACAGTGCAGAGGTGGCTTGTGCCACAAAACTAACGACAAGTCAAGGAGTTCCTAGGGCTGGCTTCTTACTATCGGCACTTTGTGCCTGCATTTGCCACCATTGCAGCACCATTACATCATTTGTTACACCAGGGTGAGGTGTTACAATGGGGTGAAAATCAGCAGACTGCTTTCAATAATCTAGAAGGCTCTTTGCCAGGCTCCCATCCTAGCATCACCAGAGGTAAGTTTACCATTTCTGCTCAATACCTATGCCAACAATGTAAGGGTTGGAGCAGTGCTGTCACAGACATTTGGTTGGGAATGAGTTGTGGCTTACTACAGTTAGGCCCTAAGTTGACCTGAAATGAACTATTGCATGACCTGAAGAGAGCTGCTATCTGTAGTTTAAGCCATTCAGCATTTCCAACACTTTTATTGTGGCTTGCCCTTTGTGGTGTGAACCGACCATGCCATCATTAAGTGGCTGCTCACCTTTAGAAAATCTGAGGGCCAAGTGGCTCAGTGGCTGGAGCACCTACAGGCATTCCAGTTTACAGTGGAACATAGGTCTGATGACAAGCATTGCAATGTAGATGCTCTGTCTCAGCATCCTTGTCTAGCAGAGTGCTGTGCACAATGCGAATGGCATGCGAATCAAAGGGAACACCAAATGAGGATGAATGCCCCTTGCTGCAAAGTGTTAGTTGTACCCAAGAGGGAGGACTGGCGGGGTACTCAAGAAATTGATCCAGAGCTGAACCTGATCCTATATTGGTTTGAGGAAGGACAGCGACTCACCTGGGCTGAAGTTACGACTGAGTCGCCTGTTGTAAAGGGTCTGTGGTCTTAGTGAAGAAGTGTATCTCTTATGGGAGGTTCTTTAAAGAGGTGATAGTAAAACCAATAAATGGAGAAGGAAAGGTGGCAGGTGGTCATGCCTTGTTCACGCAATGATGAGGTGCACTGGAGTGTACATGTTCTCCAGGTGTTGGACTCTTTGGCATTACTAAGACCCTGAGGAGGAGGCAGCAGGTATTTTACTAGGGCAGCAGTCAGAAGGATGTAGAGGATTATTGTAGACAGTGTCATATCTGCACGGCAAGGAAGGGTCCATCACAGCAGTCCACTCTGACTCTGCAGTAATATCAGGTGGTGGCTTCTATGGAGTGAGTGGCTGCTGACATTCCTGGACCATTTTCTTGTGTCTTCAGAGGTAACTGCCATGTATTGGTTGCAATAGATAACTAATTGGCCTGAAGTTTATGCCCTCCCTGGAAAGGAAGCTGTGGCAGTGGCACTCATTGGGGGATTTTTCAGCAGGTTTGAGGTATCAGGTGAACTGCACTCAGATCAAGGCAGGATATTCCAAGAGGTGTGCCAACAAATGGGCATTCGGAAGACCCGCACCACATCCCTGAACCCTCAGAGTGATGGGCTGATAGAGACAGACAACACAACTGGCCCTAACCACATCTTGGAATCAGTGAGACTGGGACCAGCAGCTACCCTTGGTGCTGCTGGGATGTTGGTCTGCGGTGCAGGAGCCTTCTGGTTGCACTGCTGCCATGGTGATGTTGGGCAGAGAGCTAAGAACACCTGCAGACCTTGCATTTGGGATACCATATGATACACCATCTGATGTTTCTTGTCCTGAATATACCCACAGATTGCAGGAATGGTAGGAGATTGCCCACTCCTTTGCTTGAGACCATTGGCAGATAAAATTTAAGTAAATGTAAAGTATTATATGTAAGAAGTAAAAATGTTAGGTTTGAATAACAATGGGAGGTATGAAAATCAAAAGTACACCTTATGAAAAGGATTTAAGAGTTGTAGTGAACTCAACACTACCAACTGCCAGACAGTTCAGAAGCTATTAAGAAGGCTAGCAGAAAATTAGGTTATATAGCATGATGTGTAGAGTACAGGTCCAAGGAGATTAAGCCCAAACTTTATAATGCACTGGTGAGACATCATCTGGAGTACTGCATACAGTTTTGATAAATTTAGCAAAAACATTAGGAAGTTTTTCTTTACACTGAGAACCACAAACACATGGAAAAAGATAATAAATAGTGTGTTAGACAGCAGGGCTTTAGGCACTATTAAAACTAGACAATGTTTTTTTAGAAGAATTAAGTGGATGAGACTGTCAAGCTTTGTTGGGCTGAATAGCTTGTACTTGTCTAGATTGTTCTAATGTGTTATTGTTACCTGAGCCTATATAATTACTACTGACATATGTATGGAAAATTTAATTGATCTTATGGTGTGCAGTAGCAGTAGCATTTAGCACTTTTTCCTCATTGCTCCTAAAACCCAAGGCTGGTTGATGTAGAATGTATACATTTCTCTCATGTCTGCATAATGTCCTGGTTCTCTTGCTTGTTTCAGTCTGAAAAATAATTGTCTCTCTGATTAATCTGTAACTTGAAACGAGCCTTGAATGAATCTGTGTGTGTGGCTGGTGATGAAATCAAAATTTCTGTTATAAATGGGTTAGCTTTGACTTAAAGCAACCATGTAATAAAAAGTGGGTTTGGCAAATGGATGGATGCATAAATGCAATCCGACTTAAAAAAACTTATAACATGTAAATCAGTCAGCTTCTTGTGTTAAATGGTACCTAATACCTGACATATATTGCCCATAAACTATAACTTGTTAGCTGAAAAAAACTAAATCTTTCCAAAAAAGTTAAACCAAAATGTTTATTGTTCTCTGAGAAATGCTGATAGTCTCACAAGGGAATTAATGAGCCCTGTACACACTGTATGCATATATACCTGTTATACTGAATATTGGTAAAAGGACCATAAACACTGTGTGTATATATATATATATATATATATATATATTAGGGAATCCATTCCCGGGAATTCAGGAATCCCACATGTCATTCCTGGGAATCCTGGGCTCCCGGGCATCTCACATGTGAACGGTTTTAGAACGACCAACACTTATTTTTAATAAAACTACTGCAATATGTTGACACCAATAAAAGACTAACCTTAACTACAAGCAGTTCATGCTGTCATATAAGTACATGTATCTAGTTAGTTGCATAATAAGAGCATAGAAAGCACAACATGTTGAGTGTGCGGTCGTCCAGGCGAGAGCACACCATCGTGCAGAGTAGGCCAGTCGCTGAGAAAGCATGCTCTGCCTCCACTGAAGCAGGCGGTACAGTCATCAGATACTGATACACTTGTTCTAAACAATGCCCACGCTTGCTGTTGCTCTGAAACACCATCATTTCAGCTTTTATTGATGCATCCAGTTTCTTGTCATCATGCTGTGATGGCAAGTTTCTTGGCACAGCTAATGCGAATGCAACAGACTAATGCATTGCAATTTCAAGTTGCTGTTCAAAGCTGTTGTCTGCTGAAGACACCAGCCTGTACTGTCAACAGCACGTGCCACAGACGTCAACGAACTCTGCCCCGTCCTGGCATTCGTGAGCTGCTGAGTGCAGACACCTCCCAGTCCACTGTGTTCAGTCTTAGTGGGAGCCAGGAGACTGACTGCTGCTGGTCTGTTGTTGACTGAATTAATGAGCAACACACTACACCGTGGGCCAAAAAAATGTGCAACTTAATTATTTTCAAGTATAACTCTGTTATTTCTTGATTGATTTTTACACTTTTACATGGAATTTACAGCAGTTTAATTCCCGGGAATGAAAAACGTCCAGGAATCCCAGGATTGGATTCCCTATATATATATATATATATATATATATATATATATATATATATATATATATATATATATATATATATATATATATACCAGGAGCCACTGTACCAGCATAGGGTCTGACAATGGGTCCAAGGATTTCATCCTGATACCTAATGGCAGCCAAGGTGCCTTTGTCAAGCCTGTAGCGGTCTGTGTGACCCTCCATGGATATGCCTCCCCAGACAATCATTAACCCACCACCAAACTGCTCATGCTGAATGATGTTACAGGCAGCATAAGGTTCTCCATGGCTTCTCCAGACCCTTTCACTTCTGTCACGTGCTCAGGGTGAACCTGCTCTCATCTGTAAAAAGCACAGGGCACCAGTGGTGCATCTGCCAATTCTGGTATTCTATGGCGAATGCCAATCGAGCTGCATGCTGCTGGGCAGTGAGCTCAGGGCCCATTAGAGGACATGGGGCCCTTGGGTCAACCTCATGAAGTCTTTCTGGTTGTTTGGTTAGAGACATTCACACCAGTGGCCTGCTGGAGGTCATTTTGTAGGGCTCTGGCAGTGCTCATCCTATTCCTCCTTGCCCAAAGGAGCAGATACTGGTCCTGCTGATGGGTTATGGACCTTCTATGGCCCTCTCCAGCTCTCCTAGAGTAACTGCTTGTCTCCTAGAATCTCCTCCATGCCCTTGAGACTGTGCAGGGAGACACAGCAAACCTTCTGACAATGACACGTATTGATGTGCCATCCTGGAGAAGTTGGACTACCGATGCAACCTCTGTAGGGTCCAGGTATCACCTCGTGCTACCAGTAGTGACACTGAATGTAGCCAAATGCAAAACTAGTGAAGAAACAGTCAGAAAAGATGAGGAGGGAAAAATGTCAGTGGCCTCCACCTGTTAAACCATTCCTGTTTTGGGGGTCATCTCATTGTTGCCCCTCTAGTGCATCTGTTGTTAATTTCATTAACACCACAGCAGCTGAAACTGATTAACAACCCCCTCTGCTACTTAACTGACCAGATTAATATCCCATAAGTTTCATTGACTTTATGCTATACTCTGATTAAAAAGTGTTCCTTTAATTCTTTTGAGCAGTATATATATTGAATACATATATACTGTAGGTAAAATGTCAAAGGGTCATTTTGAATATTAATATCAGTAAGCAGTGTAGGCAGGGTGAAGAAGATAAAAAGCTTAAAAAGTCATGCTGGTGATACTTTAAAAAAAACCTCCCGACTTACAAAAATCCTGAACCAAAACTTATATTGCAATTAGGTTTAAGTTACTGTATTCATGGTGTACTGTCAAGCTTTACTACAATGTCTACTTCATGCATTATTGTATTACAGTCAAAATTTGAATGCTATGCACTTTAGCAATGACATAAAGTAAACATTTTGGTTCTACTCCTGTACAGTATATGTAGCACAAAAGGCTTACATCACTGGGCTAAAACACAAACCTGGATCAATGTAGCATTGCCAATCCACGCAACCTGCAAAACCAGAACACCTGGAGGACCTAGGAGAACATATGGAGAATATAAAAACTCCACATAGGAAAAGCGAGGATGTAAACCCTAGCCTCCTTACTGCGAGGCAACAGCTCTACTAATGTTATTATGTTTGTTTTTCACAATATACTTCTAATTTAGGCTATATTTAAAGGGTGATATTGTAAATATCACAATTATTTTAAATTAAACATATATGTGTACGCATTTATGCAAAATAATCTTTCATAGTTATCAAATTGTTCCATCCATAGTCTAAACTGCTTTCATGAAATTTAATAATTAAGTGGAAAAAATTCAATTACTACTTTACTTAGAAAGCTATTAAATTCAATATAGACATCTGATTGTTTGTTTAAAAATGGAAACGCTTCTGCTTTTAAAATGTTATGGTTATTTAGATCTGAAATCTCACCAACCTTTATGCAAACATGCTTTTGTTTTTTTCATCTATTTAGTATCTTATTGCCCATGTGTTTTTAGGAAACTACCTGAACGAAGGTTTGCCATTACCAGTGTCATTGAGGAGTTTTGCCCATTAGACTTTTTCTCCCAAAAGCCCTTTATTTTATTCATACATTATGGGCTATATTGCTGTGTCTGTGGGTTGGGGATCTCTGGCACCTCCTTGTGGTTACAGCATGAATTAGTATTAATAAATTGTTCTACATATCTAAATCTGTGCCTTTAATTTCCTAGTATTTTCCCACTTTTTAGTGCTATTTAAGTTCATTCTAACTTCTTTCCAGCCATCAGAGGTGGGTAGTAATGAGTTAAATTTACTCTGTTACATTTACTTGAGTGACTTTTAAAAAAAAATGTACTTCTAAGAGTAATTTTACTGCACCATGCATTTTACTTTTACTTGAGTACATTTGTGAAGAAGAAATGCTACTGTTACTCCACTACATTGGGCAACACTCGACTCGTTACTTTTTTCCATTTCCACATTACACTATGTTTTTGCCAGAGAGAAGTCGCCAGTGGATCTACTGCATGACTGTTTTACCAATCAGACATAGCAACAATAATCACATGACTATGTTTCACCAATCAGACTTAGCAACAATAATCACATGACTCTGTTTCACCAATAAGATGTAGCAATGCAGTCACATGACTACACACAAACTTCCTGCGTCTGCAGCCTGTGAGAGACTTTTAGTCATGTGGAGCTCCTGTTTACTGCTAAACAGTCACAGCTTCACTGGAAGAACCTTGAGAGCCAACTCCTGCTGAAGCTTATCCATCACTTCACTGAGTGAAGAACAAGCACATTTTAATCAAACATGCACAGACAGTCATGGTAAAGTCAGAGACTTCGTGTACGTGCACAAGCTGCCGTGTTCTAATGTTATTTTCTATCAGCTGTGCTATTTGGAGGGCAAGTGTGTGACGATGCCAGTCTCCTACAGTCTCTCTTTTCCCACATGGGAGTCTGCTGAACCTACACCGTCAATAGTTATGACGGAGATGAGCTGACATATGAGGATAATTCACTGATAAGGCTAGAGGATGGTGGAAAAAAGTGCTTTTATTAAAAACCAGTCAAAACAAAAGTAAAACCAACACAAGTGTCAATGGTGCAGTGTTCTAAAAAACAGTACATATATAAATCCATAAAAATCAATGTGAAAAGTAAGGATAAAAAAAATCAATAAATAAATCCGTTAAAAATCTGAGGTTAAAATGCAGACTAACTCCTCCTGATCTCAGCCCACCTCCTTCTCATTCTCCTGGCTCACCCATTGCTTGCGTAGCCGATGGAGACTCAGCAGCCACAAGCTCATTTCAGCCAACTTCCATCTTGGCTGCCTCCAAGCATCACGGCCAGACCATCCGAGGTCAGCTCTCCTCAGCGCTCATGTGGTTGCACCTCGGAAGCCTAGGGAGGGCACCTGCCTTGCTCGTCACACCCCACCTGAATGTTCAGTGGGGTGAACTAGCCCCTAGAGCACCGCAGCTAACGCTCTTTCATGGGGCCCTAGCTCGCACTGCTTCCTCCCTCCAGGTGGCCAGATCATCGTTCCCAAGCCTGCCTTTCATGTCTTTTAACCTCTTTTTTCCTCCTTTTCTTTGATTCCCCCTTCTTTTTCTTGTGCTGACCCGTATATATACACTCCTGTCTCTGTGGGCCTTAATCACACGCCACAGGACGCCGATGAATCAATTGAGAACGATAAACCCGCATGTGCAATTGCACCCACTGAGAGTGATACGGCTTTATGGATTTGAAACTGACCTCTTTTTTTTTTGAAGCCGTGGACCCGCTACACCACAAAGTGAATATACAGTATTATGCTGTCAGTGTACAATGTGTTCAAACATACATGTTACCTTCTGTAGGCATTGGCTTCAAAAGCTTTGTTGTGAAAAAACTGAGATTTTGAACTTTGTGTAATTTGTGCATCTTTATTTTGTAAAGATGTTATTTATTTTTATTAATTTTTTTATTTTATTATTTGGAAATAGCAGAATTTGCACATTATTTTATATTTTGTCTGTCTTATTACAACATTTCTTTCTTTTTTTTTTTTATTAATTTTATTGCACTCCATACAAAGCAATCAAGTTTTTACAAAAAGAAAAATAGAGTTAAGAACAGATCGATCCCCACCCCCACCCCACCCATGTTATTACAACATTTCTAAAAAATAAATCATTTAGAGAGTCAAGGCTGGGGGCTGTCAAAGGCAGGGGCCTGTTAAAGCCCATTGCGGCACTTCCTGTGTGATTTTGGGCTATACAAAAATAAACTGTATTGTATAAACTTTATTATGTTCAATCAGTTACTCAGTACTTGAGTAGTTTTTTCACCAAATACTGTACTTTTTTACTCTTCCTTGAGTAATTTTTTGGATAACTACTTTTTACTTTTACTTGAGTAATATTATTTTGAAATAACGCTACTTTTGCTTGAGTACAATTTTTGGCTACTCTACCCACCTCTGCCAGCCATTAATTATGAAACTCATCTAATCCTGTGGTACAGCTTATGTGCAAATGAAAGAATCAGTCCTGGATGGAGTCATCAGTTAACTTAACCTACTCTAGGCATTTCTGGGATATCAGAGGAATGTAGTCCCCAATAATGTATTCCCATTATACATTTTGCAAATTGTTTTAGTAACCACTGAAATATCACCCTAAAATGCATTATACTTTAGCTAAATCCATTCAACACATTTTAATCTAAATGGATTTCCTATTATTTCTATTTTACATTAATTTACTGCATGCACATTACTTTCTTTAAAAGTATATTTAATTTTTAAATATTTTTACATATCACTATTAGCTTTTCTTTTATATACACACTGTGACAGTATCTTCTTAAGCATATTTTAATGTAATTATCCATATTTGTCATGTCTAATTGTCACTAAATATTTAATTAGCTTGTGTAACTGCACATAATGTAATTTAATCATAAATGACTTGACTGCTTATTATCTAAACGTCTGTCTGTAAAATCAATTAGAAACATAGAGAATTCAATTTGTAATGCAACAGTAATCCTGTTTAAGTACGTATTAATGACCTTTTGGTTTCTGGTTTGTATGACAAAAAATAGTATATTAATATATATTGATTGGAAACTTTTTACTAGACCATAGTCAATGAGGATTTTTATAGTATATGCCACATATTTCCTTTTTCAGTACCACAAATTACAAGCAAATAACACAATAAAAGGTTCCTAAGTGACGTTCCCAGTGCTAAAGCTGTTGGAATATGATAAACTTGCTTTGTTAGCACTGCTTGTTTATTTAGTGTGATTGATTTTTCCAGGTTAGTAAGATGTCAGATATGTTATATTGTTTTCAATTGCAACACTTTAAAGGACTGCAAGTGGGTTAGAAAGACATTGGAGTTTTCATTAAAGTTGAACTTTTCTGCCCTGATTATTAGCATAATCCGTTTGGTGTCCCATCTAATCTATAATGAAATGTTCCAATAACATTTTTATAATAATAACAGAATCAGAAGCTCATATTATAGATAAAACTAAGGACAGTCAAAAATGTTTTGTGCATGATATCCTATATGTTTGTAGGTCAGCTTTAATGGCATTAAATGCTAAGCTGTAATCTATAAACTGGACTATGACATAGCAGTTTGTATCATCCACATATGGCAGAATAGTGTGAAGTATCTACTGACATAGTCAAGCAAGGAAGAATAAAAAAAATGTTTTGGTCTTACCTGGATGAATCTTTTTGAATGGTTTATCCATCACAAGGAAAGAGAGATTAAACACCAGATATTATAGGACAAAGTGGTTATTACTCATCTTTCTAGACTTTTAGTTACACACAGTATATTTAATACAGATGCAGAAATTCAACTGCATGACCTACCTGCATTCCTCAATAAATAGCTGAACTGTAACTCTAAAAACACTTTTGTCAGCTCTGTACTTCATCTGATAACAAAGGTGTAAATCAGAGTTTACACTTCTTCAGAACAAAATGCACAAAAATGAACATTCATTTTAGGATTATAACCATAAAATGAACTCGGATGTGATGGACAAACTAGGGTACCTATAAGCAAGCACTGGATCTGTAACTGGAGAAGACTTTGAACACCAGAGGTTACACCTTTAATCAAAACTAGCTGCATTCATCTCTTCTGTGTCTTTGGGGAGCTTAAAGCTAATGATTTGTTCTCTTTGAGCACCTGAAAACTGATGAACCACTCTCTTTAAAGTGAGAAGCCGCCTTATTTCTGTAGAGCAAAAAGCTCATAAACTTCATTTGGCATGGAAGCCACTCTCCATACAGCTTTGTACTGGAAGCATTGAAATAGGTCTAATATCCATTCTGCCAAGCCAAGCTCTGTGTCAGTAACTGAGCCTCGTCTGAAAAGACTGAAAAGCAGCCATTACTTCAAGAAGGGAATTTCCGCACCTGCATTCTTGTGCCAGAAATAGTAATGCTTTTCCCAATTAAGTTGCAGAGAAAATAGAAAAAAGCCTAACAATCAGCTGAGGAAGGCCGCATCATAACATATCACGGATATGGTAGTAAACACCAAGAGTGTACTGCAACACAAGAAGAGCCCTTCACTTGAACCCGGAGAAACAACACTCAACTCTTATCCTTGAAGGCTTAATATCATATTTTTTTTTTAATGCTTTATTTTATTTATTTTTTATTAATTTCATTACAATCCATACAAAGCAATCAAGTTTTTACAAAGAGAAAAGTTAAGTTAAGAACAGATCGATCCCCACCCCTGAGAGAGAGAGCAAGCCAAACGGCGTTAAATTTAAGGCTTGTAAACATACCTAAATTAATAAATTCTCTGTGCTTTATGAAATTATTTTAAACTATTACTGATTAGATCCTGCCATGTTTTGAAAAAAGTCTGTACGGATCCTCTAACTGAGTATTTGATTTTTTTCATCTTCAAATAATTTAACACATAGGTTTCCTACTGACTTAAAAGAGGAGAGTTTGGGTTCTTCCAGTTTATGAGAATAAGTCTGCGTGCCAAAAGCTAGAATGGAACATTTGGCCAGTCCAGTCTTTTTGCAGCCGGAACTGATCCTTGCTTATTAAGTGGGTTTCCTGTAAAAATACTTTTCTAGCATTTAGACCTGTTAGGTGAGAGAGTACTTTCTTTCTCTTTAATTTGTGATTCAGGCCTTTAACATTCCAGCTTACGAAGTTAACTGTCCCATCATGGAGACACTGATTCTGAGTTTTTGATGTCATTTTATAGTCTTATTATAATTATAAAGACTAAGAGGATAGATTAGGTATAGATCAAGCCTGCTCTCTTTCTCTCCCCTTAACCCCCCACCCTCCCTTTTTGCCTCCCCAAGTGAGCCTAAAACCCACTTCACACAATCCCAGTCCTCTGACATACCCAGAGACAGAGTATGTCCAAAGCAAAACAAGCTCCAATGCAGCGGCACTTTAGGGTTAAAAAATAGAGATATCTCTTAAAAAAAAAGGGAGTTTTGCACTTAAAATATATATATAGTCTTCAGCAATTTTAGTGCATTAAGATGATACACCCAGATAATAAATCCGGGGGACGGTGTTAAAAATGTGTCCAGAAGAAGCATAACAAGTCTTAATGCAGTAATAGCAATAACAGTAAACCAAGGGTATGATAGTGAACAGTCTCGTTTAGGGTATCGATGAAATAATTAGAAAATAAAAAGAGAAAAAAAAAAGAATAATTAAACAGAATAAAACATAAACAGATAGCGCCCTAGTAATACTAAGTAATAATGAGATTATATTAGAATATATGCTGATAAAAACCCGCATTTTAAAACGAATAGATCAGACAAAAGATTATTAATCTTTGCTTTATCATTAACCGCCATGACTCACTATTATGTATCAGAATAGTCCCGGGATCAACTTTCTTAATTCCTTTTCTGCTGCTTCCTTGCTAGCGAAGACATAGAATTGACCCTGCCATTCCACTTTCAGTTTTGCCGGATACAGGAGGCTGTATTTGACACTGTCTTGCCGTATCCGCTGTTTAATATTATAGAAGGCTGCGCGTTTAGTAGCTGTTGCTGGAGAGAAGTCAGGGAAGATAAGAATGTGGTTATTTTCATATATAATATCTTCCTTGTTTCTCAGGAGTGCCATCACATCTAGCTTAAATGATAATCGTTCAAAACGAACTATAAAAGATCTTGAACGGGGTCTGATGGTGTTTGATCTGCATACGTGGTAAGCCACTGCTATCTCAGATTCTGCTTTAAAGTCGTCCCCGATTATTTTAGAAAAAAGTTCAGCTGCGAATTTCACAGGGTTTGAACTTTCTCAATTCTCTGGCAGACCTTCAATTCTGACATTATACCTTCTACTCCCATCTTCTAAAGCAGACAGTCTGTCTCCAAGTTTTTCTCCGAGTTTTTTGCATTCGGAACTGACGAAGCTCAAGTTGCACCTCTTGACGCAGCCTTTCATTTGCCTGTTGGAATTCCTGTCGCAGCCTTTCATTTGCCTGTTGGAATTCCTGTCGCAGCCATTCATTGGCCTGTTTCATCTCCTGTTTCAGTCTCTCATGTGCCTTTGCCCTTGCTTTCTCATTAGCCTTCTCGCTTTCCTTTATATCTTGTGTGAGCTCAGCGAGCAGCAACTTCAGTTCAGATAGTTCAATTGTGCTTTCTTGTACTGTAGATGAAGCAGCAGACTTTGCTGTAGCCGGTGTCCCCGCTGCTCCAGGCTTGCGTAATTGCGTAATTGAAGCCGCGGACTAAAAGGCCCTTTCCAGTTTCATGTGATCTTCTCCAATCGGCAAGCTATCCAGATATGCACTCACGATCGCACCTTCACTCCCCTTTTCGCTCTCAGCCGGCGACGATGTAGCGGACCGTGGTCCTGAGGAGTCTGTGCTTTCGCCCATCTGATCCAGGTCTGTCTCTGAAAGGCCGTATCTAGAACTGGGGCTTGCTGATCGCAGCTTGGGTGTAGTTTTAGTTTTCGATTCTTTCGAACCCCCCTTTTTGTTGGCCATGTTTATATGTTTATATGTGCTTACATATACTGTAGCAGTCCCTCTCGGGTTGAATAAATACAGGATATCTCAGGATAATAAGCAAATAATATTAAAAATAACACCACTGCTAGTGGAGCTCCACTTCAGACGTCCATCTCTCGCATCGGACGAGACCAAACGATATCATAAATTTTTTTATCTGTGCCAAAATAAATTACAACTCTAAATAGCCAGTAGACAGTCAGCCTTTTCTTTGTTATTTGTTTGTCTATATTGTGTCCAGTCTTCTGTGTTAATATATATGCAGTTACCATATCTATATAATCGTTGTGTTTATAAATAAATTACATGTTATTCTGTATCACAAAAAAGTGTGCTTCAGTTACCTTGATATGTCTAACAGCTAGAAACTCCTAATACAGAGAAAGGTAGGGAAAATAAGCATTTAATTGACTGATTAATTAACATCAATCAATCAATTCTCCTCCTAACATAATACACATTTTCTGCACTGTTCAATGAAATTTAAAAGTATCTGAAATGAAAAAAGTACCCATGCCACTTATCACCACAAGCTCCAAGCACCAAACTCAAGAACTGATGCCTCCATGTTATGAGCTGGATCTGCAGGTTCGTATGCAGTGTGAAAACATTCTTTATTCTTTTCATTAGAACCGATTACAAGTAGAAGTACTGAGAACTCAATAGGAAACATATAATAAAAATTTGTATTTTTCCATGTTAGCAATAATGAAATTGTCAGAGGGGGACATTTTGTACACTGGGTCATTCCATTTCTCTCTTAGGAAAAGAAACATGCAAATATTACATTTAAAGCCCAACAGTTGAACAGACAATGGGCACCCAAGGCAAATTTCCTAAGTTATCCTGTAACTGATTCTTGTGATGGCTGTCTACAGGATATCGTTATTTACTGTTTTGCAAAAGAGTCACCACTTTGAAGTTTTTGGCTGGTTGATATTACAAAGAATACAAAGTTGTGATAACAGAACTACAGAACAGGAGAAGGCAAAGAGAGAAACGGTCCACTGAGAACGCTGCCAAGACAGTCTGACAGAGCACAGGGGTGCGTAGGCAGACGAGGGTACCTGGCTGGCACGACGTGAGGCACAAGGACGGCAACACCTACTTCCAGGGAGGAAGAGACAGCTCCACAAGGAGATGCCAGTTGTGGATCCAGCGAGAGAGGGAAGCCGCTTGGAAGGACCAAGCAAAGCTGGCAGATGACAAATGAGGTGTGCCTAGGTCGCAGCAACACAAGAAGCCCAAAGTGGAAAAAAGGAACGACGAAGAGACGCTGACAGGGATTCCACGATTTTGACAAAACTTCTGTTGGGAAACGAGTGTCCAGTGAACAGAGTGCATCCGTGGACAGTTGAACAATTAAGTGTTGTGGTAACCCAGAAAACAAACTAACCACTAAAGGTTGTATTCTCTCATTTTTGTTTTTAATGGACACACTTAATGTGTGCACTGTGTGCTTTCCTTTCTAAAAAAGGAATTTTCTTCCTTATACTGTTAGATTTTGTTTAAGTTCATTTATCTTTTTAATGTACTTATTATTGTCTGGTGTAATAGAAGTTACTGTTGCTTTTCCTGAAATTACTGTTGTGTCTTTCATTGTGTGTTTACTCACCGCCCAATTTAAAGAATCCTATGTGCTATTATTGGTGAATTTCAGGAGTTCCCAGTCTCTTAATAAAACTGGGTGGTGTAGTTGGATATTTTAACGGTGTCTAGGTTAGATTACCTATACGTGTGACCAGACACCTGTAACAAAATGACTCACCAAGTTTGTGTCAAAATTTGAGTAACATATGAGAGAATGCCTAGAGGTTGCATGTGAAACTATTTTGGGTGATGACAAGGCTAAAAACCTAATGAAACTGTGTTCTTAGCTTTGAGATGCATTCTGGTATTCATCAATGCATATGTCGAATTAGTAAAAGACACAGATTTTTGTTTACATAATGTACTGTATATGATAATACTTTCCATTATGAACTTCAGAAATGGGGATCTATGACATCAAATTTATTTTGCAATAGAACTATAGACTATGAAATACATTCTAAAGCAATACATTCTACAAAACAAAACAATTGCCTCTCTTTAGAAAGATGCCATCATATTTGTATGGCTAACATCCACATCAGCAGCTATTTCATACACAATGCATACCGATCCAACCCCATATCATGCAGTGTTTCTGTACTAATGGCAGCATAATACCAGACACAAATTATGAGGAAGAAACAAAAAACTGACAAGGACATTAACATTAGCACTTATAATAAAGTCATTTCATCTATGTACATGTTCAAAGTATAGTTGCATACTTATATATTCTATTTGGCTGTTCAGAGTCCTTGAAAATGCATAAAATAGCCTTTGACATTCATTTTCAAATTCAAATTATTCTTGAAAAAAATTCTTTTTTTCCATATCTTGCAAGCAAATTATACTGAATTAATTAATTTAAAAGAAAGTGTCTCAGCTAATTATAAACTGCATTATCTGACAAAATGTAATTTCATTAAGGCTTATAATGACAATTATTTGACACTTAATTGAATCTCAGTCTCTGTAAAGCTGCAAATGAAATCACTGAACTTTGATTAGTTGCACCAATAAGAAGTTGCTTGGCAAGGAAACTTTCTGTCTTACAAGATAACAAAAATTAAAAAGTAGGATAACATTTTTTGTTAACCTTAACATTTTTTCATGAAAAATTAACACCGGTTACCTTGAAATAATATCATTCATGAATATCAAAAGTAGGCACACTGCTATTTTGAAAGCTGCTGGTCTGACTTTTTAGGTACATCGGCTATACATCATCCAATTTATTTTTGTACCAAAATAATTGCACATATCTATTAAAGTACATCAGGTGTATAAGCAGAAATGGAAGAATTAAGCACATTAAAAAAATTATACAAATGAATTTAAGATATTATTAAGGTACAGTACAACATTTTTATGTAAATAGCTCTTTATACTGCATGATTCACCCTTCTGTTTCACTCACTGAGTTAAACCTTAATGAGAAAATTCCTGAAAGATACTCTATTCAGCTGTCTTAGCTGACACCCTGGCCTTTGCACCATCTTCAGTGCTGTAGCTAACTTGCTGAAGACTCATGTGCAATGCCCTGAGGTGGGCTCCTCCTGTCTAGTATAACTGTTAGTAATTTATTCGCAACTAGATCCTAGTGGCTGGCGGGACAGTGGTGTCCACAACAGTGACAATATCAGATTGCACCCTGGTGACAAACCAACTGGCTCTCTAAATGGAATTTGGAATAACTTTTTTAATCACTTTATTACAACAGCTGTAAGTTAGCAACAAAAAATAAATTGTGGGAATGGAATGTGGGAGGTGTGGGTAGTAGTAGTAATACTTAAATATATGTAAGACTAGCCATCCCCCGCGGCTCTGTCCACATAATAATTAAACAGGAGTGAAGAGGGCCCTTCCCAGCTCCCTACTCATGACGTCACGCTTACCCATCTCATTGGCCCATAGCCTTGGATTAGCACAAATATATCACTCCTGCAAGTGAACCATGATTCTTAGCATGATGATAGAAGTCACAAAATCATCCGTAATGTTTAAGCAAATTATAGAAAAAACCTGATCTAAATCCATTAATTAGTTCTCTCGTTCACTAGCTAAGCGGAGGTAAGTTATGCCCCAAGGCTGGCTCATGAGTGAGGAGGCCCCTGCCCCCTCCCCTAGGCTCACTGTGTGTCTCTTGGATTTGCTCAAATAAATCAGCACTGCAAGTGAAAAATCAACCGGAATGTTCAAGCAAATTATAGAAAAAAACCCGATCTAAATCCATTCAGTAGTTCTCTCGTGAAAAGCAGACATACAGACAGACAGACAGACTTTTGATTTTATATATATAGAGATGTGGACCCACTTACTTTTCCAAGACAACTTTGTGAAGGAAAGTGATTAAAATGTAATGTAAGCTAGAAAGTAGAAACTGTACTGTGCTATAAAATGAACTAATTTCAATTTGCAAAAATTATAATGACAAGACCAGCTGACAGAATACTACTACACGAAAGTGAGGTGTCAACAGTTCCAAGAAATTTGCCTTGTCAGTAGGAAATTTCTTGGTCATATATATGGCTTGTTTTTCTTTAGTAGTTTCTCCATTTTTAATATTTTCAGCAGATAGCACCAGATCTGAAGCTGGTGTATCGATACTTCCAGACTCTGTAGTGCAAACCATTTCACTCACTGCACTGTCTGCATAACCTGCTTGTGGCTATTGTGATGATTCACCAGCATCAGCATTCTCAGTTACTATCGCTAGCGCTTTCTCAGTTTTGAGAAAGGTAGAAATCTTGGTAAGCTTAGCGTTCTTCAATTCCTGTTGCAGGTGTGCCTTATGTTTAGCAGTGCCACTCTTATAATGTTTGCTACACACACTGGAGATATATTTGCATATTTAATTTTTTTTTTGTCCTGCCACATTTAAATGTGATAACTGACTGCCCCTTTTATTAAATGATTATTTTTTTTCTATTTTTTCTCACTAGCTTTAAATTTTTCAAACAACAGAAGTTGTTGTGTAATATAAACATTTCATCCATCCATTACCCAACCCGCTATATCCTAACTACAGGGTCACAGGGGTCTGCTGGAGCCAATCCCAGCCAACACTGAGTGCATGGCAGGAAACAAACCCTGGGTAGGACACCAGCCTACCACATGGCACACACACCAGGGACAATTTAAATTCACCAATGCACCTAACCCGCATGTCTTTGGACTGTGGGAGGAAACCGGAGCACCCGGAGGAAACCCATGTAGACACGGGGAGAACATGCAAACTCCACGCAGGCAAGACCCGGGAAGCAAAACCAGGTCTCCTAACTGCGAGGCAGCAGCACTACCCACTACGCTACCATGTCACCCAATATAAACATTTGCCAACATAAATTTTAACTTAAGTAATATAAATAGCTTTTTTTTTACTATTCATCAGTTACCTTGTTCATTTTATCTACTATTCCCACCCAAAATAATATATTTGACACACATTTCCTGAATATGATTCATCCATTACTGATTTTCCTACTCCAGTAAAACTGGACAAACTTTGGGAACTAACCATAGTTGGGAGGCAAGTTATTGGTAGGGCACTGTGACTCTCTATCAGTTTGAACACAAATTACCCTAACATTAACATATTTGGCTTGGATGAGGAAAACAGAATGCCTGTCAATTCCTAGAGCCCTGGGGTTATAGCATTTGACCATGATGCCTTCAAAAAAAATGATGAAAATGCAATTTCAGTAAATCTACAATAGAAGCTATAAGACTACAGACTATGCCTATTTCAATTTGTAAATTTTAATGTCCAACTATAATTATTCTTCAATTAGCTTTTCACTGTAAGTCATTTTGACTACTAATTTTTAGTGATAAATAAAACAGCTAGCTTATTGGACCTCTTATGGTGAAGCATGCTAGGTGACCATGGCATTTTAAATGAAAGTAGTTTGGCTCAGAATTTGAGGGTGTACATGTGTATGTGTGCAAAAGTGTGTGGCCCTGGAATAAGGAGACTGACTAATTGAGTTTGCATGTGTGATCTTTTAAGCCAATTTCGTCATTAATACTCTGCTGGTTGTTTGGTGCAACTAGACTCACTGGGGACAAAATGGGTCTGAGTGAAAGATCAAGAGAGAGAGAGGAAGGGAAGAAAGATAAACCAATGAAAAGTGAGCAGGATCCGTCAGACCAGTGCTGTGGTGTGGAGGCAGTGCAGTTGAGGAAGCTGGAAGCCTAGTAGGGGAGTGAGGGAAACAGCACTCCCAAGGGAGAGCAACCGATTTTGGCAGAGCTGGGCTTGGTGCTAGCCCCAGTTGATGCAAAAGCATGGTGGCTGAAGTTGTACCGCCGCCCCAAGAGAAAAACTAAACCCAGGTTTGCTGTACAATCAGAAAAACGCTAGGGAAAAGCAGTTTGCTATTAAAACTCTTTCAGGATAACGTGACCAACGCTCATTCTTATATATGACCCCTCACCACATGCCCCAGATCAGCATCAGACAATAAGCATTACCACAATTAAGAAGAGAAAAAAAATATATACATATATATTTATATATAGATGGAAAAAACAAACAAGTACCTAACATAGAATCAAAAATAACCTTTCACAGATTAGAGGGCGAGATGCTTTCGTCTAAGATAAACCAGTTTCCCAAATTGGTTTACTGTCCTTATAGTTGTTCAGTAAGATGTAAAGTGGAAGCCTCACGGAGTACGCCAGCTTCTGAGCTGATAACAAAAAAATTCTGTCTTACCGGTCCAAAGAGTTGATTGCCCCGGCAAAATCAATAAAGTCCGTCTTCAAAGACACATCTCCCTTGTATCACCGAGTGAGAAAAAAACTTTTTCCAGCAGGTGTATTCTTGGTGCTTCTTCGTTGCTTCTTGCTTCATTGCATGATGCCTCTCTTTCTATCTCTCCCCCCTTCTTTTCTGGTTAAAAGTCGGGTTGGATAATGGATGGATGGATGTAAGTCTTCAGCACCAATCATCCTGTCCATGTTGTGACCTCCCACTTAAAGGTGTATTATCAGTAACCCATTTCTTGAAGTGCACCCTAAGGAGCTGCAAACTGACAAAAAGACAATAGCACATGTGGCACCCGCTACAAGGCGAGCCATAAAAAGGTGGACTGCAACTGCCAGGAGTCTCAGCCCAGCTGAGAAGACCTGTGTGGGTGAGGAGGGTAAGACAATGGATGAAGCACTGAGACAGACAATGAAGATGATCATGTATGGGGATTTATTCTTTGTTTTATTTATTTTTTAAAAGGATTATTTATTGGATGGTTTTTAACTTCTTCACTTCAATGTTTTATTGTATTATGTATTAAAGAATATTTACGGAACTGCACAACTTACTGGACACTGCTTTTATTGTGTGAAATAAAAAGCAGGAAGTACTTTGCACCAATATTGTTTGTTAGAGTATTCATTGCACTAGTTGTCCCAGTCATGACTTTCAATACCCGTGTGCAAGAAGGGGTAATGCCAACTGCAACCTGGGCATCATACCTATTAATATTATAAGAAGACTGTAATACTGCATGCCTTGTCATAGCACCATAAAAGAGACAAAAGAAAACCTGTTGCAACCGGTTATACAATATGTTCTACTAAAAACAGGAATCATAACATTCCAAGCTAAAGGTTGGCTATTTTTTTTTTTTAATTTTCTGGTTTGCAGGCCAATTATGAGGGGGAATTTGTATTTTCAAGACCCATGTTTTGGTAGATTCAGCCCAAACCAATTCCAGTACAATCAACATGATGTTTCGTAACAGTTTTACAAACACTTTAAGATATATTCAGGTGGATACATGTTTACAGTGGTATTCTCATACACATTTAGTAACTACAATAGTTTGATGTAGTATTCTAACTTACATTAAAAATTTAGGTGTAAATGTTTTCTTTGAGAAATCAGAAAATCAGTTTCATTCCGTGTAATGTTTTAAAATGTTTCTATCTGCATAAGGAGTTGTGTGTAGCATAGACATAAGTAATGAGATATTTCAAACACAGTCTAAATGAATAAAAAAATACATATATTGAATAAACATGTATGAAAATTATAAGCATCTTATTTAAAAATAGCAGTAGAAAGAAACTTTTGGTGTATTGGTACATCTCAGGCTAATGATGATCGTCATTACAAAGTATGGCAAAGGTTTAGAATTTGCCAGTAGCTGGTTCATGTGTACATTTTGGATTTTTTATATAAAATACTAGGGGGCTCCTGCTCGCTTCGTTCACCAACACCTGTGCAGACCCTACATGCTAGTCATTTCCCAGATCTGCCGCTTATGATGAACCGTGCTGTGCTTTTGGATAAAAACGAATATCAACTTTGTCTTTGAAATCTCTGTCTTTCAAAACTATTATCGCTGACAATTCATCACATGTTGGTTTATTATATACCAGTAAACCCCTGATTCTGTAAAGATTCGGAAATCCAAGAATGGCAATCACTTTCTGTTCCATCCGATCTTTGGAGAGATGACAAATCATAGACGGTGGGAGCGTCCTGGGAAAGTTTTCATTTAATTAAATTAATATATTTGTACTAAAATTAACCAATTTATTAAAACTAAAATTGAAATTTAATTGTTATATCATTTAAGTCCAAAATGTCTTCGAGTTGCTGCACTCATAAGTAAAAAACAATATCGGAATGCAAAGGTTTAAGTGAAGTAAAATTGGAAATAAAAAATTCATAAAATGGTAAATTCAACATAGTTAATCAAAAATTTCATTATAAACAACATTTTTGGTAAAGATTGTTTGCTGTCCTTGAATCAGCTCTGCCTGGTATGGAGTAGTTAAAACCTTCACTCTAATGTCACATGAACGCCGGACTCTTGAAAAGGCAACATAAAGTTGTCCATGTCCAAATACGGGCTCAGACAGGTAAATCCCTACAGGTTGTGTTGTGTTGTTTGGGAGCCACCTACTGACTCTGGGGAGCCACTAGGTTTGACTTTGGGGCGCTGAGGTGCTGTGTGCGTGCGCTTTCAGCGCCACCTAGGTTCCTGATGGTGATAGTGGCGGATTCGTGTGCTTAAGTGACCAAGGCGGCGGATCCCGGCTTGGAGATCTACATTACTAAATGAAGGTTGTATATGCGGTGGTGTGCGCGTTCGCATGTGGGCGGCGGTTGTATTGTGCGTGTTTGCATTCAGGTGGCGGTTGTATTGTGTGCGTTCGCGTTTGAGCGCCAGTTGTATTGTGCACGGCTTGCTTCTGGCTTCTGGCATCCGTGCATATATACAACCTTCATTTAGTAATATAGATATGATTGTGATATTTCGGATTCATGTAGAATTCCAAAAAAACTTCGATGTGCTTGTTTTTCAGATAAATTTTGTGTAATACTTTTGGACGTATGGATTTGTATCCATTATTGGCTGTAGAATTTCTAATACATCCCATCGTTTAACTGTTTCGATTCTATGTTGCATTGCTTCTCCGTGATCATAAATATAAACCTGACCAAATTGTGGTTTCTTTGAAATTAAACTTGTAGTGGTTCTGTCATATCACCTATGTCCATGTATTCAATCTTTTTTCACTATTCCGTTATTTCACCGAGTAATAATTTCAATTTGTTAGCGCTAATGCAATCTTTACTATCAATTTTTTCAGGCTTTCGAATTTTAGTACTTTCATAATCTCTAAGCTGCTCTGCATGTGTATCGTGCCAACGATTTTGAACCACTTTAAGATATTCTACTTTAATTCTTTGTCTTTTCTTCTTGTAATGTTTGTCTTTTATTTCCGACACTGCTTGGACCTGTTAGGTTTTCAATTCATCTCTTGGCACAAAGTCTTGTCTCATGGCACGTGAAATTATCTCTCTGAAAATGTCTTGTCTCGTCTCTCTGAAAAAGTCTCATCTCGCCCCAAGATTTCTTTATATAATAGAGAGATATTTATATAAATATGGTCTAAAGTTAATGACTAAATGAGAAAATGAGTATGATTTTCAGGCAAAGTATGACTCCTCATACATTTAATCCATTCATACACAAATAATACATTTGAGTAGAATCAATTAATTAAAAATATAACAGAACTTTAAATAAGTCTTTTTAATAAAGAAAACACAGGTATTTGTCATATAATGTTATCTATACTAATAAAAGGCAAAGCCCTCACTGACTGACTCACTGACTGACTCACTGACTTTCTGACTCATCACTAATTCTCCAACCTTTCGTGTAGGTAGAAGGCTGAAATTTGGCAGGCTCATTCCTTACAGCTTCCTTACAAAAGTTGGGCAAGTTTAATTTCGAAATTCTACGCGTAATGGTCATAAATGGAAGCTATTTTTCTCCATATAATGTAATGGAGTTGAGCGTGATGGCCGTGGGGGGGCGGAGTTTCGTGTGACATCATCACGCCTCCCACGTAATCACGTGAACTGACTGTCAACGCATTACGTAGAAAACCAGGAAGAGCTCCAAAAAGCGCTGAAGAAAACATGCATTATACAATTGAGAAGGCAGCGAAACAATAAGAAGCGAGCAAGTGACACATACTGTACAAGCATATTCATGCCTGCAGCTACTTCAGAAACAAAGCACGGTGTAAAACTAAAGTTTAAATTAAGTTCATAGACAGGCTGCCGCTGCCGTTTGTCATGCCCACGGCTAATGCGGAATACAAATTTGATGAGAGGAGGCAGGGTATAAACAACAGTTTTGATCACTTTCTAACTAAGTTCAAATTGCTGGTCAAAGGCTGTGCTTATGCAAATTCCGAGAGACTGTGTTTGTGCGGGGATTGACAGTTAAGGCGGGTGGAGGAGTCACGTCATCCTCTCCCCTCCCATTCACCTCATTTTGCTCTGAGCTGAGCTCCGCGGCTAACGCCGTCTTCTGAAGCAAATACGTCACACTGCCACCAAATACTCACAGAAAAATCCACAAGTTAATACAAACACTGTCTCTAGAGTTTCTCCACACTGAATCCTCCAGGCACTACTTACAAAAGGTTACATTGACAATCGTGTTACGTTATTTTTAAAATGTTTCCTTTTCTTCTCGATTCATTTTACCCTCGCACCCCCTTGGTTTGAGAAGAAGTATGAAAAAATATGAGGTTAACACAGAAAAACAGATCACCAATTCAAGTTTTATTAATAATCGATTCGCCATCAATAATTGTTTTGGTAAAGCCATATTCAGTGTAATCCTCCTTCCATTTTATAATTTTTCCGCCACTAGCCATGATTAAATGAACGGTAAAAAAGTAAGAGCGAAGCGAGGGTGACTTATTCAGGCAGGCATATATATGACAGCAACACTCATGACAATGTCAATCATGTTACGTTATTATTAAAATGTTTCCTTTTATTTTTCATTACTTCTTTAACACACTAATTCTCCGCTGAGAGGCGCAGGTATTTTGCTATATATATATATATATATATATATATATGAATGACCTCCAAAGAGCGCTGAGACTTTTGATCACGTGAACGAGTCTGCAATAAATGGGGTCTCCTGACCTGAGAAAGTCGAGCAGCCGACCTTTGAGATGCTGACTGCGCTTCTGCCTTAAGTCAAAGTGAGCACTTTTAATTTTTTTCATCCTCCCTCTGAGCTATAGCCCAGACAAGTGCAAACACGGGACCCCTTTTCTACACTGCGGCAAACTAATATTAGGGCGATTCGCACTTTCTTTTGCACGTGTACGATTAAGAGGTCGTCAGCTCGGATTATGAAGGCACGCACAGGATTGGAGGACTGACAGTGCCATCACAGCCGATTAATGGCAGGGACGTCTCACCAGTCTACACAAGACCCACCGCGACTGTCCCCAAAAGGCGCTCAAATCGTCAGCGAACACATCTCTCTATACTATATAAAAGAAAAAGGCAAGTTTCCTTTCTTTACACCTTTTTTCCTTTTATCCCAAATCAAAGCCTTTCTCTCTTAACACTGCAGAGGACACAAAACTAATTTTCTTTAAATGCCGGTAAGACACATTACCAGAGGCAGAAATTTGGACGTTCACATAGAAAATGTAATTTCTATACCACAGCTGTTGTGTAGCGCCTTTCAAAAGGGATCAACTACCGAGAGATGATCCATATACATTTTAGCTGTTGTTAGTACTACTTACCTGTTCTGTTACACCGTCTTTAAAATGTAGTTTACCCGCAACCACTCCAGTAGTGCTCAATGTACCTGTACTTCTTAAAACGTTAATGTTTTACTGTTTAATAACTTATAGACTACATTTTATTATTTTTCCCTTGCACTCAGTGACCAAAGCTATACACACACATATAGACACATAAATATATATACACATATATATACCTATATATATATATATACACACACACACCTATCTACATTGTATATATATATATATACACACACACACACATATATATAATTTGTGTGTGTGTATGTATGTATGTATGTGTGTGTATATATGATGTAGATAGGTATGTATATATATATGTGTATATGTAGATATGTATGTGTATATATATGTATATATGTATGTATATATATATATATATATATATATATACAGTGGTGTGAAAAACTATTTGCCCCCTTCCTGATTTCTTATTCTTTTGCATGTTTGTCACACAAAATGTTTCTGATCATCAAACACATTTAACCATTAGTCAAATATAAAACAAGTAAACACAAAATGCAGTTTTTAAATGATGGTTTTTATTATTTAGGGAGAAAAAATCCAAACCTACATGGCCCTGTGTGAAAAGTAATTGCCCCTTGTTAAAAATAACCTAACTGTGATGTATCACACCTGAGTTCAATTTCCGTAGCCACCCCCAGGCCTGATTACTGCCACACCTGTTTCAATCAAGAAATCACTTAAATAGGAGCTGCGGACACAGAGAAGTAGACCAAAAGCACCTCAAAAGCTAGACATCATGCCAAGATCCAAAGAAATTCAGGAACAAATGAGAACAGAAGTAATTGAGATCTATCAGTCTGGTAAAGGTTATAAAGCCATTTCTAAAGCTTTGGGACTCCAGCGCACCACAGTGAGAGCCATTATCCACAAATGGCAAAAACATGGAACAGTGGTGAACCTTCCCAGGAGTGGCCGGCCGACCAAAATTACCCCAAGAACGCAGAGACGACTCATCCGAGAGGTCACAAAAGACGCCAGGACAACGTCTAAAGAACTGCAGGCCTCACTTGCCTCAATTAAGGTCAGTGTTCACGACTCCACCATAAGAAAGAGACTGGGCAAAAACGGCCTGCATGGCAGATTTCCAAGACGCAAACCACTGTTAAGCAAAAAGAACATTAGGGCTCGTCTCAGTTTTGCTAAGAAACATCTCAATGATTGCCAAGACTTTTGGGAAAATACCTTGTGGACTGATGAGACAAAAGTTGAACTTTTGGAAGGCAAATGTCCCGTTACATCTGGCGTAAAAGTTACATAGCATTTCAGAAAAAGAACATCATACTAACAGTAAAATATGGTGGTGGTAATGTGATGGTCTGGGGTTGTTTTGCTGCTTCAGGACCTGGAAGGCTTGCTGTGATAGATGTAACCATGAATTCTATTGTCTACCAAAAAATCCTGAAGGAGAATGTCCGGCCATCTTTTTGTCAACTCAAGCTGAAGCGATCTTGCGTGCTGCAACAGGACAATAACCCGAAACACACCAGCAAATTCACCTCTGAATGGCTGAAGAAAAACAAAATGAAGACTTTGGAGTGGCCTAGTCAAAGTCCTGACCTGAATCCAATTGAGATGCTCTGGCATGACCTTCAAAAGGCGGTTCATGCTAGAAAACCCTCAAATAAAGCTGAATTACAACAATTCTGCAAAGATGAGTGGGCCAAAATTCCTCCAGAGCTGTAAAAGACTCATTGCAAGTTATCAAACGCTTGATTGCAGTTATTGCTGCTAAGGGTGGCCCAACTAGTTATTAGGTTCAGGGGGCAATTACTTTTTCACACAGGGCCATGTAGGTTTGGATTTTTTTTCTCCCTAAATAATAAAAACCATCATTTAAAAACTGCATTTTGTGTTTACTTATGTTTTATTTGACTAATAGTTAAATGTGTTTGATGATCAGAAACATTTTGTGTGACAAACATGCAAAAGAATAAGAAATCAGGAAGGGGGCAAATAGTTTTTCACACCACTGTATGTAGACTTAAACCCATTATGACAGCAGCAATACAAGCTGTGAGAAAACAGTAAAAAGGAGGCGTGTCAGACATCGTGGTACATTTTCTGATGCAGCTAGACGAAAACAACTTTGTGATGCTGCTGTCAAATACACAAAACAATTACTTTGACAATCATTTTACATTATTTTTAAAATGTTTCCTTTTCTTTTTCATAACTTCTTTAACACACGACATCGCTGCGAAGCGTGGGTATTTTGCTATATATATATGACAGCAACACTCATAACAGTGACAAAATACTTATATTGACAATCATGTTACGTTTTTTTTTTAAATGTTTCCTTTTCTTTTTCATAACTTCTTTAACACACTACTTCTCCGCAGCGAAGAGCAGGTATTTTGCTAGTATTAACATATGAAAAGGACAGCTGCTGTCCAAGAGTGCACTCTAGGCTGCAAATTTTGTATAGTAAGCCACATGGTCTACAAAATACAAAAATGTACAGGAACTCTTCTTAGGTGATCAACAAACTTTTTAAAAATAATTCTTGTCTTCTACTGAAGGCTCATATAATTCAAATCAAACTCTTTCCATACTGTTCATGTGCACATCAAGAATGGTAGGCGTTGAAAACTATATGAATGTGCATTTCAAGCATGCAATTAATTTTATCAAGAGGAATTGATGGTGTAACACTTGCATTAAGTTGTTCAGATTACTGCATTAGTTTGGATAACTAGAACTAGAACAACCGTATTACCTCAATACCTTACAGAACTACTTGGTTTCCAGATTAATTTATACCTGATTTTGAATTTGCTCTTTAAAAAATGTGTGCATGGCTTAGTGTGTCACTTTGCCTTCCTTAAGTTAATAATGCCTATAATTCCATTGTGTATTCTGCCATTTAAAGAAGCAGGTTGGCTTAAAAATGTAAGGATAACTATTTTAAGTGGCGCAGCCAGAATGACCTGTCTGCCAATATAAGGCTTAACATTCCATCATAATACGTATTATACATTAGGGCTAAATATGCATTCCTTTACCCTATTGCTGATCCCATTAACTTTACTCTTTTTTAATACTTTTAGTGATTAAACTATACTATATTTTAGAGTGTCTAATTTTTCCTGAAGACCATTCTCCTAAGTCAGGGGTGGGCAAAGTCATTCCTGGAGGGCCGCAGTGGCAGCGGGTATTTGTTCCAACCCAGTTGCTTAATTAGAAAACAATCCTTGCCAATAATTACATATGGTTTGTTAGTGCTTTAACTCTGCTATGTCAAGTCATTCTCATATCCTAGATTTTGTTTTCCATTCTAAGTATATCATCCAAATACTTTGAAATGTAAAACGGATGGGTAATTCTCAATCCTTCACTTTTTTCTCTTCTCTTTCCTCCCAAGTATTTAATTAAACCAAACAGTGCACGATAAATACAGGTGTAAAGGGTAACAAACAAAATGGATAACTACTGGTTTCTTTTGTCATTTGCATCTTATTGCTAATAAGGAGCAATTAAAAACCTAGAATGCAGTTGTTTAAGACTTAAATAAGCAATAAGGGTTCAAAATCTTAATGAGGGAGACAACTAAAATGAAGCAGAAGTGTTTCTAGTGCAATAAGTGCTTCTTATTAAGCAATTGGGTTACAACAAAAACCTGCAGCCACTGCGGCCCTTCAGGAATGACTTTGCCCACCTCGACCTAAGTGGTTTATTTTGTGTGGAATATATTCATACTGGAATATTTGTTTTACTGTCCTTTTCTATCACTTTACCTTGAGTTAATACTGTTATATTTTGTGGATTACTTTTAATATTTAAAAGTTTAAATAATCTACCAATGACAAAAAGTATGTGCAAAATACATGAAGTGGCCAAATTATTAAATATACCAGCTTATTAACAGACACTAGCATACTCTTCCAAACAGCCAGTCATGTAGCTGAAACTAAATATATACAGCATGCATGCATGGTCAAGACATTTGTCAAGTCTCTTGTTTGACTGATCATATGAATGGGCACAGCGAGTGATGCAAGCAACTTTGAACTTAGTATGATTGTAGGTGCATGGGTTTTGCGGTTCAGACATCTCACAAACTGCTATACTTAAGACATTGTATGCATTACATTCCCTTGAGTTTACAGAGAATGGTACAAGATAAGCAAAGCATATAAAGTGAGTGACATTTCATTGGGTAAAAACATCTTGTGAATAAAAGAGGTCTGAGGCAAATATCCAGGCTTATGCATGAGTATATTTAAGATGGCATGTTTATGTTTTCTTGCACTGTATTTTATTTTAATTTTATAACATTGAATAGATGTATTGCAATCTTCTGCCACAGCACTGCACACTGGAAGCACTTCCAAGTCGGGCAGAAACCCTTCAAAAAGGGAATAACGATCCCCTTCAGCTCCCCTGGTGGTACACAAGATCCCAGACAGGGCCGTTCCATGGGACTATAATTTCCAGTCTGCCCTGCAGGTATCCGTATGGAGTACCATCAGTGGGATGCTACAGTAATGTGCACTGGGGGAAGACACCTTCTGTCCTTCCAAATAGGTCCCCTGTCCTGGCAAGGAAGTGGCATCTATCCTTTTTGGGACACTAGTCCATCCAGTATAAGCCCCCTCAACCCTTCTCAAAGTTTGTCGGTAGACTAAGGCCATAATAAAGTGTCCATATTACAAAATATAGTACTATTCTCCCATTTACATTAATATCTGTTGTAATATCCAGTTCTGCCTTACATATTTTAGGCTTTTATGGAGTGCCATCTTAATCCAAGCATTCTTCAGTTTTCTGAAGTCTTGAAGGTCATTGCAAATAATTGATTTTCAAAATTACTTGCATCCAAATCATTGGTTCTCAACCTGCAGCCCAATTCACTAGAACATGCAGCCATGAAAAGTCATTTGCAATGGTTATCCCTCTACATGTTTAGGTTTAGTGGATGTTTAAGAGTGCATTACACAAAACAGTTCAAAATGCTGTTGTAATTTATGTGATTGTTAAATCTATTTATTAGAACAATTAACAATACCTCATGAGTGCCCTTGGTGGAGGGTCTGGTTTCATTTCTTGGTCTAATTATAGACTTTATTTTTTGGTTATCAAGTAATTTAAGGTCTGAATCATGACAAAATTTAATGGATGACCCAGAACAGGGATTGTAGGTAAAGGCTTCAGGAAAGTAACAGGTACGATAAACAAGGGTCTGTGATTTAAGATTACAAGACTGCAGTCTGGGTGGTGCTCTAATCAGTCATCCAGGCAGATTTACTGCCATATTTTGTGATAATATAATTTGCACAGGTGGATAACACTGCTGTCGGTGCCGGGTAAGGTCCTTGCTAGGGTCATCCTCAATAGGATCCGTGATCACTTGCTCACCTACCAGCGACCAGAACAGTCTGGCTTTACACCTAAGAAGTCTACCATCGACTGCGTCCTGACACTGAGGGTTCTCATGGAGTGCAAACATGAATATCGGCAGAGTTTCTTTTCAGCCTTTGTCGATTTTCGCAAAGCATTCCACTCAGTTGATCGAATTGCCCTGTGGGACATCCTGAGGATTCACGGGATCCCCTTGAGGTTGCTGGATATCATGGCCAGCCTGTACACTGGCACTGTGAGTGCTGTGCAGAGTGGAGGCAGGACCTCTGCGTTTTTCCCAGTTGATTGTGGGGTTCGTCAGGGGTGTATTCTTGCTCTTACTATGTTCAATGCTTGTATGGACTGGGTATTGGGCAAGGTCGTGGGGTCTAGCAGCTGTGGGTCATCTGTTGGTGAAAAAAGGTTCACAGATCTTGACTTTGCCGACGATGCTATGATCTTTGCGGAGTCAATGGAGGCTCTGATCAGGGCGCTCTGTCTGGGCTTGCAAGTGTCCTGGATAAAAATCAAAATCCAGGCATTTAATGACCTCTTGGGCACAGCCATCAGCAGTATGTCTGTCTGCGGAGAGAGTGTTGACCTTGTTGAGAAGTTTACTTACCTTGGCAGTGACATTCATGTCTCTGGTGACTCTTCCTATGAAGACAGTAGATGGATTGGGAGAGCATATGGGGTCATGAGGTCGTTGGAAAGGGGTGTGCGGCGCCCCCGATTTCTTTACAAAAGGACAAAGGTCCAAGTCTTTAGAGTCGTGGTGCTTCCTGTCTTGCTTTGTGGTTGTGAGACATGGACGCTATCCAGTGACCTGAGACGAATACTGGACTCCTTTGGTACTATGTCTCTCCGGAAAATCCTTGGGTACCGTTGGTTTGACTTTGTGTCGAATGAGCGGTTGCTTAAGGAGTCCCGAATGAGACACATTACCTGCATTGTGAGGGAGCGTCAGCTACAGCACTATGGCCATGTGCCCCTTTCCTTGAGGGTGATCCGGCTCGTAAGATCTTCATTGTTGGAGACCCGAGTGGCTGGACCAGGCCAAAGTATAATGTAACACTTGGCTGCAGTAGATAGAAAGTCATTTCCAGAG
Organism: Polypterus senegalus; assembly: GCF_016835505.1. Taxonomy (NCBI): domain Eukaryota; kingdom Metazoa; phylum Chordata; class Cladistia; order Polypteriformes; family Polypteridae; genus Polypterus; species Polypterus senegalus. Next base: position 123,800,237 of record NC_053158.1, read on the forward strand.
GGTGGGACTGGACCGCGTGTCTGCCTGTGGGGTTGCAAACCAGGATTCCGAGTTGTTTTGTTGTGTAGTGGGTGTGGCAACACACTGTATCAGTGCATGCTCCCCAACTTGACTTGACCTGGCAATTTGCACACCCAGTTACTAGCCAGCAGTGAAGAGAACGCAATCTGCTATTAATCACATCCCCTCTATATAATACAATTAAATTCTGACATTTTCTTTAAGCTTTGGTGCACAGATTGTTGAAGTTCCCCTTTAATACATCGAATCGATGTAAATAAACATCATTAGTGCCGATATACAGCAATAAGATAGATATTTCATCGTGGGCAACACAATCCAATTGGGCCACTATATCAGAAATCTTCACCCCTGGGAGGCATTTAAACATTAACTGATGGTTTAATATAGTTTGGAATTCTAACATTCCGCACTATGGAATCATCAATTATGAGCACTGGATCAACAGGCGCGTTGCAGAGTGCTGAGAATCTGTTCTGGGTGCAGAATGGTGACCTGGGTGCTGAGGAACTCAATTTTGGCTTCTTAGACTCCCATCTTACTGTTATCCACTCACCCTGTGGCAGAATTGGTGCTGTTGATTTCGGCCACATACTGAATGCAGTGGGACTGGGAGAGACTGAAGCCAAATCAGAAGTAGCAGAATTGTCTAAACAAACCAAATCAGTCCAATTTTTGGTTTGCCTAACTGCTATCAGGTTCCTAACACATATTCTGCATGTTTGTTCTAATTTGCGTATTTTCCAAACCAACTCTATATTAATTAATTAACTAAATGAATACTTTTGTCAGGTGAAACTATTTACATTGTCGACCAGAAAACCTGAACAGTACATGCTGCAGCACACATAACATATAAATGTGCCCTCGATCGCCAGAAAACAGATGGAACTTATGTTTAGTGCTGAGTTCATCTTCTCTGGTTCTGCAGTAACTTTGATGCTTTTGCCACTTTCCGCATTCAGCTGAATCACTAGGAGACCATTTGCTTTAAGTTTCCATCACCCACTGAGCGATTGACTTCCGCTTCTCACTGCCTCGTCGATTATCGGCTTTACTCCAGTTGAACTTACTCGGGTGTTTGTGAAGAGCTATGTGTGTGTGGGGGATGCTGCTGCTCAGAAGAGGTTGGCCTGAAAGATGTAATGTAAGCTTAACATTTGGTGTCCCTTTAAAGGAAAATTTTTAACTTCTTATTGTATGGCCATTTAACTTGCTGACAACTAGAACTGCAGCCTTCATTAAGAAAAGGTTGAGACCACTGACAAAAGTTATTAATGGATACTGAAGAAGTAAAATCATAACAGTTCCTACTCTCGTATTAGCTACAAGACAAGAAAGGGATCTTTATGGAATGCAATTTATGTGTCAAGTTCTACATTCTTCAGAGTGCATTTTGCTCTGCTTTTGACTCCACTGTTCATTAACACTAGAATTACCAGAGCCTACGAAAAAACTCGTAATTCCGTCCCACCTTAAACTGCTTCTTAAATCCCTAACACATCCCGCCAGCCCTTTGTCTTCTAAATGTGCTGATAAAGAGAAGCCGGCTATTCCATCCCCCCACCAATTTAGAACGTGCACGAACTTCTCTCAGCTCATGCCTTGATTGAGTATCTGGGAGTGAAGTGGAGTTTTAGAGTGGAAATAATAGATCGTTGTTTGGAACACACGCATTTCATGTCTGTTCCGTTTCTACAGTAATCTGTGTCAACACATTGTTAAAACAGTGTGGAAAAATAAAAATCAGTTATTGATCAAATCTGGTGTGCGTGACAAGGGCCACGAAAAGTCTGTCTTGCGACAAGTGCAGCTTCTGTTTTCTGTAACAAACAAGAAGTTACAAGTGCCCAACTGATGACCTTTAAAATTGTGTAACTACTGATCCAAACAAAATTATTGTAAAGATGTAATGTCTTGAAATTCTTGTGCAACTAAAGTCATAAGGTCAAATTTTGCGCTTAGCATTATAAAAGATTTAGGACACCGACTTCTCGGCGCAGATCAAGGGCAGGTGTCCTAGGACTGTGCTTCTCTGTCATTCTTACCTTTGCCTGGTGTGTATTAATAAAAGATTTTTTACTAACTTTAATTATATCTCTCTGTCTTAAGTCACGAGAAACGACAATAGAGAAAAAGCGTCCACAGTTTTCTGGCGCCCAACGTGGGGCAGGAGGCGGCCGGCTGACTCCTCGAGCGGGAAGATCTCAGCGATCTGTCTTCTTGAAGCAGACTGCCGCTACAGTGTACACCGGCAGCAGAGTAAGCAGCTCCGATAAAAGTTAGGGCTGCCCTGTCCTGAGACGACTCCTGCGTAAGGAGTCCCCGGTCTCCTTCTGGTACAACCACGGTGACTGAGAAGGATTTTCCTGACAGAGCTGACTAACACCCAGGCTGGGGTAAGTAACCCGGAGGTTTCCGTAAAAGATAAGCTGGGGGCGGGCTTGCTGTAGAGTATAAAAAGTGACCGGGAATAGTAAATGGAAAAGAAATACCTTGTTTTAGGTCACTCCTGTTGGGAAAGATAGTATAGAACACTATCCTCTGGGAATTAAAAAAGGGGGATTTAGTACGGTACTAGAAATAAATATTTGCTTTCACCGTGCACTGTGACAGTAACGTAGGAAATAGTGTAGTATACTTCCCTGGGAATATTAAAGGAACGTTAGGGGGTGAGTGGCACACTCAGCATTCCAATAGTTCATCGGACAGGGGACGAGTAGGACAAGGATAGAAAGATAAATCTGGCACAGGGCTCGGGGAAAAGCAAAGGAAAAAATGGGAATACATAACAGCAAGCCTGCCAACCGGCGCCCCGGGGGTTCGAAGTCTTTTATGCTGGAAGGATTGTTTTCGGAGGATCAGCAGACGCCACACAAAAAAGGGTCACCTAGAAAGCTAATAGAGAAAAACACAGGATTGGATTTTAAAAGGGCATGTAAAAAATGGAATAAGCAGAGCGGTGGGCGTTGGCCATTAGAAGGGACAGGAGATGCAAGTGAGATACAGGAAATAAGAAAGATTTTATGTAGAAATACACAAGGTTGTTGTAATGGAGGACCGTGTCGAATGGATATGTTTGATCGGTGGGAGTTAGTTATTAAAGACAGGAATTTGGAAGCAGTACAGAAACAGAATGAATTGCTAAAAACAAATGAGGGTAAATCTAAGAAAGAAAGAGAGGAACTGCTAATTGCGCTACAGAAAGTGCAGACAGATCCGGGACCACAGATAACCAAAAGTAAGAAAAAGAATAATACTAGTGAAGATTCCTTATACCCTGTCATCTGTTCCTCTCCACCTCACCCACAACCTCCACCCCCTTACCCTTCACCTTCACCCCAAGTAAGTGCGGAGCCAGGTCTCTCCGATGACGATATGGAAGCGGAACATTCAGTTTTCAATTCTCAGTCCCCCGTGTCTCACCATACGAGGAGTCAGTCCTATGGGAAGGACCGACAAATGGCACCTGTTTTAGCCCTCCTTTCCCAAAACTTAGAAACACCCCCATGGTTACCTTTTCGTGCCCTTTAATTGAGGTTCCCAATCCCCATTATGATCACACCCAGGCTATAGGAGCCCAAAATTCCCCTACTGTAATGATCCACCGTAACTGGGACATTCAAGAATTAAATGAAGTAGTCGCTGCTTTGCCCGATCCTAAAATTGTTGGAGGGAAAAATTCGTTGCTGAACTGACTATGTATGACGGCATGTATAAACCAAATGCCGCAGAATGGACTCAGGTACTGAGACGGAAACTTGGTACTACCTGGGCAACCGTTAATCACGGGACTATTAACGGGCAACAGTGGACTTGGGATGAGATGTGTCACCGAAGAGATGGTCCCGGTGGAAGCGCAGTTTTTGATCAACAGTGGCAGGCACTGAAAAATGCCATAGAAGAGAAATATAAAAAGGCACTGACTGGTCCCTCATTTCGGCTGCAAAGCAAAAGAAAGACGAAACAGTTGATGAATGGGCACACAGAATTCAGGATTTAATGGCTAACCACTCTGGGCTAGAGAATGCCGAAGATCGCACCCGTGCTGCAGTTCCCCCTTTTGTCTCAGGACTGAGATCTGACATACAGACCAAAGTGCGGACTTCCTGCATCGGGTGGGAGTCAGCCACATTTGAGGAAGTCCTGCGCCACGCCGAACATGCGGAAAAACAGACCAAGCAAAAAGACTCTGATATTCAAACTAAGCTACTAGCTGCCCAGATGAACTATTATACAGGAGCAGCTTTAGCAAGAGGACGAAGAGCTGGCTTCGCGGACGAGGGAGAGGAAGGGGCGAGGACGAGGTGTCGGGGACTTCACTGCTGGTCAATCCACAAACCACTTTACACACTTTCCTTCTTATTCTAATGCCTGTTATAACTGTGGCGAGACTGGACATTTCGGGGACTGTCCCCAGAAACCGCAACAATTCTTGCCACCCCTCCTCAGCCTGTTTTTCTGATGTATCGGACCAACAGCATTGGGCATAGGAATACGCAGGGACCCCCAGCCACTCACTTCAGTTACCCCTAATTACTCATAGCCCAGAGACTGATCCTTTATTGACTTTACTTGTTAATGGCACTGAAATTGCCTTTCTTGTTGACACTGGGGCCACTCGGTCCACCCTCTCGCTGGCAAAGGTCCCTACCTCGAAAGAAATTGTTACTGTGCTCACTGCCTCAGGACAGCCCCATCAACTCCAAGTCTCTAAACCTCTTGTAGTCCAGTCTCACCCAGGTGGACCTGCCTTGCAGCACCGGTTTCTTCTGAACCAACTTTGCCCTGTAAACCTCCTGGGACGGGATTTGATGACAAAGCTCTCCTTTTCCATCTCTATGACTGATCAAGGATTTTTCTGTTCCTCCCCCAAGATACTATGCCAAGCCGCCCTCCACCCCAAACCCTCTTTTGCAGCCTGGACTTTAAATGTTTCCCCACATACCATCCTCCTCAAAGCCCTACACTCTTTTCCCTCATGTCTTTTTCCCCACTTACAGGTCCCTGACACTTTACACTGTACTGCCCAATATTTCCCTGCAGAAGTAGACACCCCTTGGCTAGAATCTTTTCTTTCTTCAGGAACCTGCCCTGAAACCCTTCACATCCCCTGCATTTTCATTTCCTCCACAAAGCGCCGCACTTGTACATCTTACATGTGCACAGAGTATCTTTTATCTCGGGGGATCAGTGTCTCATATTTCTTTAGCTAAATCAAGCACTGTTCATTGGGTGGAAATCGGACCATGGGTAGAACAATGTCTTAATAGAACAGACTGGGTACATGTTGCTTCAGGTGTTTTTGATACCTCAGACCATTTAATAACTAAAGTTGTGCTTCAAACTGATTTTTTAGTACATCGTACATTATGCTGCACTTCCCTTTCTGCGTTGTCATTGCAAACTACTTCCCCTTCTTGGCTCTCAGCGCTTCCTGACTCTTTGTGGTCTCAGGGTAAAAATGATTATGGAAGGATAGCCCATTGTGAGCCTCTGGTGATCTACCCTAAATCTTCTTTCCGTCCGCACGTGCCCAGTATCCTCTGTCTCCTGAAGCAGAGGCTGGCATCTCCACTGTACATTCCGATCTTGTGAAGCGCTGTGCGATTATTCCAATTAAATATTCTCCAGTTAATTCTCCCATTTTACCTATAAAAAAGGCTGACGGTTCATGGCGTTTTGTACAAGACTTACGACAAGTGAATGCTGCAATCTTTCCTAGAGCTCCTATTGTACCTAATCCTTCCACTATTCTTTCTGCAATCCCTCCCTCTGCTCGTTATTTTTCAGTAATTGATTTAGCCAATGCTTTTTTCTCTATCCCTGTACACCCTGACTCGCAATTCTGGTTTGCTTTTACTTTCCAAAGCCGCGTTGGACATGGACTGTTATGCCTCAGGGATATACTGAAGCCCCTTGTGTGTATGGACAAGCGCTTGCTCAAAATTTAGAAGGGTTCTGGCCAGACCAGGGTAGTACATTAATACAGTATGTAGATGATATTATGTTATGCAGTGCTACTGAAGAAGATTGTGCGCAAGACACTAAAAAACTACTGCAGTTTCTGGGGGACAATGGACATAAAGTTTCAAAGGCTAAATTGCAATTAATTCAAACAACTGTAAAATATTTAGGTCATGACATCACAAATGGAACAAGAGCTCTCTCTAGCGATCGCATTAACACCATTCAAAATCTTCCCAGACCTGTCACAAAACAACAGGTTATGTCTGTATTGGGCATTCTGGGTTACTGCCGGCAATGGATTTTGAATTTCACTGAAAGAGCACAGCCGTTACAAAATTTAGCAAACACCCCTGGCCTTCCTCTTTCTGGTCAGGTGCAATGGACCGAGCAGGCTGAGAAGGCTCTCTGTGACTTAAAAAATGCACTTTCGGTGGCACCAGCCTTGGGCCTTCCGGACTTTTCTCGTCCCTTTACTCTGTTCGTGGACGAAAAGGGGGGATATATGACTGCAGTTTTAACACAATTACATGGGGATAAACAAAGGCCAATAGCTTATTTTTCGAAAAAATTGGATCCTGTGGCCGCAGCACTTCCGCCTTGCCTTAGGGCTGTGGCTGCCACAACAGAAGCTGTGCTAGCCAGTACAGATATAGTGCTCATGAGCCCCTAACAGTAAAGGTGCCTCACGCTGTACATTCCATTTTAGTACAGGCTAAGACCTCCCATCTCACTACTGCTAGGGCAATACACTATCAGAATGTACTCTGTACTTTGTCAAACGTCACAATTGAAAGATGCTCCACTTTAAATCCAGCCACCCTGTTGCCAACAAATAACGACGGCGAACCGCATAATTGCCATACAGAAATAGCAAAGGTTGTAAAGCCTCGAGTAGATCTACAGGAAACACCTTTAGAAATTGGAGAAAATATTTTTGTAGACGGATGTTCTTTGCGATTGGAAAACGGAGCACCCTCAACTAGTTACGCAGTGGTCCAAGGGGACCGCCTGCTGGAAGCAAATCGAATTTCATCAAGTTTAAGTGCACAAGCAGCTGAATTAATAGCGCTCACCCGAGCATGTCAGCTGTCCGAAGGAAAAATCATAACAATTTATACAGATTCCAGATATGCCTTTGGAGTCTGCCATGATCATGGGGCATTATGGAAATTAAGGGGATTTAAGACCAGTACTGGCAAGCCCATCCAACATCAAAAGTTAATCGAATCCCTCTTGGAAGCCATAACTAAACCATCAAAGCTAGCGATTGTTAAATGTCAAGCTCACACAGGAAAACAGGACCTGTCAGCAAAGGAAATGAATTGGCAGATTACTTTGCTAAAAAGGCTGCATACAGTAACACACCAATCTCTTTATTCCAACAGAGAAATGACAAGGACCCTGATAATCAAATTATTTCTTTACAGAGTGCAGCCACGGACATTGAAAAGAAAAAGTGGTCCAAAGAAGGATCCCTCTCTGATGGAGTCTGGACTCATCAGCAAACTAACAAACCTTTTCTCCCAAAAGCTTCTTTTCCAGGTATGGCAAAATAGCCCATGGCCTCGACCATGCTGGGAAAGATGCCATGGTTCAAGATGTTGAAAAACATTGGGAAGCTGTAGGCTTCTCTACATATGCAGAGCAATTCTGTAGACGCTGTGCATTATGTCAAAGGTTTAATGTAGGAAAAGGCACTCAGGTAAGTCCCGCCGTTACTCCTAACCCAATGGGTCCGTTTGAACACCTCCAAATGGATTTTATTGAACTAACACCGTCTAAAGGTTACCGATATTGCCTTGTGATTGTCGATGTGTTCTCCCGATGGGTAGAAGCTTTCCCTTCAAAACGCAATGATGCCAAAACGGTTGCTAAAGCACTAATTAAAGAAATTATTCCAAGATGGGGCATCCCAAAAGTTACAGACAGATAATGGTACTCACTTTGTGAATTCCATTATAAATGAATTGACTACCTGGCTACAGATCAATGTACATCATTACTGCAAATACCATCCACAAAGTGGGGTATTGTGGAACGATGCAATGGCACCCTAAAAGCTAAGCTTGCAAAAATTTGTGAACAAACCAATTTATCCTGGCCAGATGCTTTACCCCTGGCTTTAATGGGATTGAGGGGACGGACACACCGGCAATTGGGGCTATCGCCGTTTGAAATCCTGACCGGACGACCCATGCCCGTTGGCATGGTTATAGGAAATGTGAACCTGCATACCGTGGACAATGATCTTCTCTCTAGTCTTACAGGCCTCCGAGCGTCCCTGAAGGAAGTCCACGAGCAGGTTAATCAGGCTTGGAGAACCAGCCCTCCATCTAAGGACTCGCCGATTCCCTTGGGCACCTGGATCCTGGTTCGAGACACCCGGAGGAAACATTGGCATCAGCCTAGGTGGAGAGGACCGTTCCAAGTTTTTGTCCACACCACACGCTGTAAAGGTTGAAGGATTGCCCGCCTGGATTCACGCTTCGCACTGCAAAAGATGGCACCCATAATATACATACTCTTGTTGTTTTTTCTTCCATTATCCACTTCACGGGTGACACTGACTTTCCAGGTTGAGGAAACTGCCTCATTCCAGGTTGACTTTTGTGCAATTGTTCCCTGTACTGGCAGACAGGAGCAATGGGAATGGCCTGACAAATATGTCTGTGTGAGCTACCCGGTTTATGACTCTGACTCAAGTTTTGCTTCATCTGACTCTGAATGTGGCTTCTGGAGTGATGTGTTTGCAAACACAGGACCAAATGACTGGGGTTATGAACCCTGGCAGGCTACTCAGTATGGCCTAAAGACTCGATTCTCTATTTTAAAGGGACATGCCTCTCATGAGTGTGCTAAGAATCAGTGTAACCCATTAATCATTACTCTAAAGAATCCTTCTTTGCATGATTCAGGAACTTATGTCTTAGCTGCATATGCAAGTGGTCATGATCCCGAGGACTTTTCAAATTAAGGTCAAGGCACCTGCTCCCTCTCCTCTGTCCCCCTTTCCTACTCAGTTTTTCACTACTGCATCCGCAAGTGAGGAAAAACCCCTAGTTCAGGCTTTGGATCTAACCACCTTAACAAGCACGTTCTCAGTAGAAACTGGTTATGGGGACCAGAATAGATGGTTGCAGTGGGTAATCTATTCAGCAAAACAGGTTAACCGTTCACATTGCTACGCAGCTGCAGCTGCACGTTCTTCTCTAGCAACAGTCCCTTTCCCACTATCTAACATTTCTGACCCTACTGGTCTGCCTTGTCTTCTCTACTTATTTACTACGTCCAAAACTTCTATTGATTCCAATTGCGCTTTATCTGTTCTTTTTCCCCATTCGTCATATGACTACCCCCATGTTTCAGTCCCATGAAGGAAATTTCACATGTTTTAAATCAAATGGAACTGCTTGGGTAGGAGAATTACCTTCTTCCTTCTGCCCAAACCTTCCATGTCAATTCCACCTCATTTAATTCCACTCTTTCAAAATTTTTGCTTTCCCAAACTACCCTAGATCTGATATTTGGTGGATGTGCCGCAGGTCAAAACTGTTTGATATCTTGCCTTTCGATTGGTCTGGCACTTGTGCCCCTGTACAGCTAGTTATGCCCTTTCGATTATTATCCCTACCCTCTTCACACTCTCTGTATCACCCCCCTAATTCCCAGCTCTCCACTTCCTTCCGCCATACCCGTTCCCTCCCAGACTCTTCCTCCAGCTTCTCCCTGCACGGCCCAGGAGTATATATTGATTCTATAGGAGTTCCCAGAGGAGTCCCAGATAAGTTTAAAGCAAGGGATCAGGTAGCAGCTGGATTTGAATCTATCATACCTCAGATTGCCATTAATAAAACGTTGACTGGATTAATTACTTATATTATAACCAGCAGCGTTTCCTTAATTTTACTAGAAATGCTATAGAAGGTATTCATGAACAATTATATCGGACCTCCCTAATGACTTGGCAAAATCGTTTGGCCCTAGATATGTTACTTGCTGAGAAAGGTGGAGTATGTGCTATGTTTGGTGATGCTTGTTGTACATATATCCCTAATAATACTGCACCTGATGGGTCCATTACTCGAGCACTAGCCAGCCTAACATCTCTTTCCAATGAACTTGCCACTAACTCAGGCATTTCTGACCCTTGGGATCGATGGTTCATATCCACCTTTGGGTCATGGGGCCAAAGGCTAAAATCAGTATTTATTTCTTTGGCAGTAGTATTCATTGTCCTTTTACTTATCGGATGTTGCATTGTTCCTCTTATTCGCTATATAATATCCAAATATTTCACTGCTTCTATAGCCAAGGCCTATATGCTACACGAGGAACATATGCTCCAAATTGCCTCTTCAGTTTCCTCATCCCTTTCCCCCTCTCCTCCTCCTTCCCCATCCCTTACCTCCGCCTTCTGAATTTTCTTCACTATTTTATCATGCCCAGATTGATAAAAAGGGGGGAATGTGGAAAAATAAAAATCAGTTATTGATCAAATCTGGTGTGCGTGACAAGGGCCACGAAAAGTCTGTCTTGCGACAAGTGCAGCTTCTGTTTTCTGTAACAAACAAGAAGTTACAAGTGCCCAACTGATGACCTTTAAAATTGTGTAACTACTGATCCAAACAAAATTATTGTAAAGATGTAATGTCTTGAAATTCTTGTGCAACTAAAGTCATAAGGTCAAATTTTGCGCTTAGCATTATAAAAGATTTAGGACACCGACTTCTCGCCGCAGATGAAGGGCAGGTGTCCTAGGACTGTGCTTCTCTGTCATTCTTACCTTTGCCTGGTGTGTATTAATAAAAGATTTTTTACTAACTTTAATTATATCTCTCTGTCTTCAGTCACGAGAAACGACAATAGAGAAAAAGCGTCCACAACAGAAACTTTTTTTATATTCTAGTAGTAGATGACAAAATGTAGGCATAAACTATATAATGTATGAAGCCTGAAGTCCAAATAGCAAAGAAACATTTTCACAAGAATAACACAATTGCACTTTTATTCAAACATATAACTGCAGAAAGAAAAAGCCGCCTTAACATGCGACATTGACACCAGTTTACTATAACTGACTCCGTGGTTCAATAGATACAGCCCCAGCTTGGGAATCAAGGGGTCACGGCTTCGATCCTGCGCCCCACAGCATAGAGAGAAGTGTGTACACTGCTTCTTACAGGAAAAAGCGATGGAAAAAGTGCACTTTTGTTATACTTTTACACCAATATATGTTCCTGTGTTTGAACGACACGGGCAGATGGGGAGTGTCTGATGATTGCATATAGTGCCGAAGTTACTGGTCTTTACCATTCTTTCTTCTGCATGTCCTGGGGTGCAAAAGAAAAAGCATACAGCAACATGCGGGGACTGGCAGGAACACTCAATAAAACTGAATAAAAAGAAAAGCAAGTGACGGTGAGATACGAAGAAGGCAGCTTAGCCAGCGTTTGTGTGTCAGAACCGGGGCGTTAGTATGCATCGTGGTACACTGCAGAGCTATAGCGCGTCTTTAGTGAAAACAGCCGTGTCAGATGGGGTTGTATGGATTGATTCTGAACGTGACTGAGAGAATGAAAAGTGAATAAAAAAAAAAAAGCTAACCTTTACAAAGATCATACATTGCACCGGCTGTTACAGACTGAAATCAAATGTATGTTTTTATTCTAAAACAGTAAGACTAAGAACAGTTTACTTCTCAAAGGGAGGGGCGCAGGATCGAACCCGTGACCCCTTGATTCCCAAGCGGGGGGCTGTATCTATTGAACCACGGAGTCAGTTATAGTAAACTGGTGTCAATGTCGCATGTTAAGGCGGCTTTTTCTTTCTGCAGTTATATGTTTGAATAAAAGTGCAATTGTGTTATTCTTGTGAAAATGTTTCTTTGCTATTTGGACTTCAGGCTTCATACATTATATAGTTTATGCCTACATTTTGTCATCTACTACTAGAATATAAAAAGTTTCTGTTTTAACAATGTGTTGACACAGATTACTGTAGAAACGGAACAGACATGAAATGCGTGTGTTCCAAACAACGATCTATTATTTCCACTCTAAAACTCCACTTCACTCCCAGATACTCAATCAAGGCATGAGCTGAGAGAAGTTCGTGCACGTTCTAAATTGGTGGGGGATGGAATAGCCGGCTGCTCCTAGCTTCTCTTTATCAGCACATTTAGAGAACAAAGGACGCTGGCAGAGAGGTATGAAGGGATTTAAGAAGCAGTTTAAGGTGGGACGGAATTACGAGTTTTTTCGTAGGCTCTGGTAATTCTAGTGTTAATTGTGTTTAATTTTCAGTAATATTGGGGTTGGACTGCATCTTCATATATTGTTGGCATCAAAGATGACCATCACTTCATGATGTCATGAGAACATTGACACATGTGCTTATGTGACTGACAGTGTCATGAATCATTGTCATTATGCACGACCAAACAGTCGGCAGCCATTGTAATTCACTATAAAGCAGGTCTGGAAGCAGGGCATGTTCATCTTTTCTTTTGATCTGAAAGCCGGATTATGTAATTTTTATGTTGTTCTTTCACTAAAATATATATATATATATATATATATATATATATATATATATATATATATATATATTAATTTGATTGATTTTATTGTAATCATTCCATACAAATAGATCAATGTTTACAAAAAAACAAATCAACCAGAGAAAGAGAGCATGGCCAACAGAGTAAAACTTAAAGCTTGTAAAAATACTTAAATTAATGAGTTTATTAGGTGGATAAAGATAAATGGAGAAGAAAAAGAAATGGGAAAACAATCATCTTCCTCAATGCTTTAAGAGCTTATTCTAAAATATTATTAATTAGATCCTGCCAAGTTTTGAAAAAGTTCTGCAGAGATCCTCTAACTGAGAATTAGATTTTTTCCAATTTCGAATAGTATAAAATATCAGTTACCCACTGACTTAAAAGAGGAGAGTTAGAATTCTTCCAGTTTAGCAAAATAAGTCTAAGTGCCAATAGTGTATTTTGTTTGTCCTTCTCAACTTTAAGTCCCTCTGGAAGTACCCCAAACACAGTTGTTAACTTTTTGTCCAGAATGATGCTAATTTGGTGCAGACTCAAAACATGTGACTCAGTGAGTTTGGGACTTGATTGCAGCATTGGCAGGATGGATCTTGCCCTGGAAATATTTTGGACAGTTTTAAACAAGACAGATGTGCTTGATATATAATTTTAAGTTGAATAATTGTATGCTTTGCGCATATGGAGCTTGAGTGAATTCTCTGCATTGCTACCTTCCATTAATTTTCTGCTATGTTGAGTGAGAGATCTTTTTCCCACTGTTCTTTTGGATCATTGAAAGGGAGGGACTGTAAAATAATTTTATATATTGCAGAAATGCTATCTGAGTCCTCAAAACTGAGCAATATTTTTTCCAGCATAGAGGAAGGTGCAAGATGAGGGAAATCGGGCAGGTTCTGTTTAAGAAAGTTTCTAATTTGAAGATAGTGAAAGAAATGTGTTGCTGGAAAGTTAAATTTGGAATGTAATTGTTCATAGGATGCAAAGATGTTGTCTACATAAAGATCTCTAAGCAATTTAATCTGAAATGTTCTCCAGATATTAAAAACTGCATATGTTTGCAAGGGTTGAAAAAGGTGATTCTCATGCAGAGGTTCCACAGATAAAACATTCTCTATCTTAAAATGCTTTCTACATTGGTTCCATATTCTGAGTGAGTGAAGCACAATTGGGTTATGATGGATGATGGAGGCCACTGTGCTCATTGGGACCTTCAAAACAGCAGAAACTTTTCTGTAACCTTCCCCAGATTTGTGCCTCGAGACAATCCTGTCTCGGAGGTCTACAGACAATTCCTTTGACTTCATGCTTGGTTTGTGCTCTGACATGAACTGTCAACTGTGGGACCTTATATAGACAGGTGTGTGCCTTTCCAAATCATGTCCAATCAACTGAATTTACCACAGGTGGACTCCAATTAAGCTGCATAAACATCTCAAGGATGATCAGGGGAAACAGGATGCACCTGAGCTCAATTTTGAGCTTCATGGCAAAATCTCAAGTAAACTTTTTTCACATTGTCATTATGGGGTGTTGTGTGTAGAATTCTGAGGAAAAAAATGAATTTAATCCATTTTGGAATAAGGCTGTAACATAACAAAATGTTGAGAAAGTGATGCGCTGTGAATACTTTCCAGATGCACTGTAATTCAGGAGCACAATCTATGATAAACCTTTTCCTATTTTTTACCTTTACGTACCGGCTGGTAATGGCATGAAATGTTTTGCACTATAGAACTTATTCACTCTTGTAAGTCCTTTAATAATTCTAAACTGGCCTATAAATTTGTCATTTTTTTACACAAATGTACAATCATTTTTTGACACATGACTTGTTGTTTCACAATTCTGAGGTTGCATATTTTTGCTCAAAATTTCAACTAAAGATTGCATGGCTTTTTTCCCAATTACTTGAGCAACTGTGATTCTTTAAAGTGAAATTAGCATTGTCACAAACGTGCACATGGGAGGCAGCTAAAGGGCCTGAATGAGGGCAGTTCCACGCAAAACCAGGGGGTAGTGAAGTGTACTAATTCTTTATCTCTTTCCACTGCAGACCACTTACAAGAAATTCCACCTGGCCCCAACAACGTCACTTCCAGTTCTAGGCTCAACGATGTCACTTTCAGTTCTGGCCCCAATGACGTCACTTCCTCTGCTGGCCCTTAAAGCTTCCATCTTTAACCTTTAACTAGTTCTGTTTTGGACTCTAACCTGTACACATCTGTACATCAAAATTATCCATTTTGCAGCTTGGAAACAATATACGGGTGACTGCCCCAAAACGTTTTTGTGGCTCCTTATTATTGTCTTTGACAGCATATACAAATCTAAACATGAGCAGGTCTTCATCATTACATAAAATGGTAGGTGCAACTCTGAACAATGCATACAAATGTGTTCCTTTTAAATATTTTTACAAACTGACCAAACTTGCATAATCCCATACTCCTTAAGGAAGCAACTGTGTGCAGTCATGTTAACAGAATGCAAAAAAAAAAAAAAACACAGCAGATGGACTAAAAGTTTCATACTCTCCTGACACGAATTAAACCATGTTAAACCATATTAGTCAGTGCTGTGAGTTTTGTGGCAGACTTTTTCTACAAGCAGACTCTGGAATGACACATCATGTAAGGATTTTGATTCCATGAATTCTTTGATGAGGGCAATGCACCCATTTGTGAATGGTGATTTTTTTTATAGGATATTCCCACTAGACTGTAAACTCCTCAACAGATTCCTGGAACATGCCTATGAAAATATTTATTAACATGTAGACTTACTAACACAAAGTACCTTGTGCAGATTTGTCAGATAATAAAAGTATCATAACTCCATTTTCAGCTCAATTTTTAGCAATTAAATAACCTGTTGTGATGATCAGTTAACATTTGCTATCTGGTAATAAAGAAATGTTTTGGTAGTTATCAAATAATTAAAGCCAAGATTATATGCTCTTATGTGCTTCTGGATATGTGTATGTGGATGAGTAAAAGTAATTACACATTTATGCAGCGATTTGGTGTAATGATAAAATGTAGAAAATGGATTAGTAGTATTTAAGAATATATGAGGAGGAGAATATGGAAAATGTGGAAGAGAATAGAATACTGTTCAACAATCTAAAAATGCATTGCTCTTCTTATTTTGATTGCTAAACATTTTTAATTATTTTTACCACTGCTTATAGCTAAACTGCTCTTGTCCTTTAAGTGGTGGAGGACTTTTCTGTAGAAGTTCTCAAATAACATTTATGAATTTGATTGATATTTGAATATAAATATAGAGTATTAAGTCATAATGCTTGCACTGATTTACATTTTGTTCATTTACTTTGGAAGTTGTACAAGGAAAAGACTAGCAAAATTCCATATTTTATTGCTAACTGAACAGATTACAATATGCAAAGCAAGGTGGTTCAGGCCCAACTTGCTTGAAGAAGGTGTCTGAGCTGCCTCAGAAGCTTGTATAGTATAATCTGTTCAGTCAGCCAATAAAAGGCGTCATTTTGCTTGACTTCTCATTACATCCATAATGGCTAACATAGTACAACACCCTACTATTACAGAATTTGTACAAATACATTCATCACAATAGCCCAGCATGGCTGAATTTTATAAATTTATAAAGATTGTGAAGGTATGAATGGTAATACAGTGGTTTATAGAAGATTCTTTCTTTGGCTTATTATGTGCAGTGTTTATTTTTGCAGTTAATTTTTAAGGTGGCTGCAAAATCTGACATAACTAGGACATTATTGTACCGTCTGCAATGAATGGCTTAATCTCACCTAGACTATCTTCTGTTCATTGTATTATTAAGGAATATGTGCATCAGGCACCTCAGGAGGTCATAGACATGCATATCCCTCTCACTTATTTTCCTTTTTTGTATCTCATTCTATTATAATAAATGTTTAAAAAGTGATCATGTTTAATTGTGTTTAGAAATGCACAATAATAAATTCTTTGCATACCAGAATATATTAATCTAATACATTATGTTTTCCAAAGTCTCTTAAAGCATTTGCACCAAGTGCTTTATAAATGTAAAATGATGAATTACACCCAGCTCAGCAAAGGATGCAACATGTACAGGTTAATATAATACTTATGTCCCTCTTTAGAAAAGCTAGCGACAAGTCAATGATGAATATGCTGGTTGTGTCTTTTGCCCTGAAAGAATGTCAGACTATTAAGGCATTTCAGTCTTGTGATTATATTTCTGTCTTTGCATTTATAAATATTTAAATTGAACTTAATACACCTCTCATGGTTTCTTCACCAATTTATCAGGAGAATCTCACTGGAAAATGAGCTGTACACCTCAAGGGAGTTCAGAAAAAAATGATAAGAAAAATGCTTTAGAGAAAACTTTCAAAGCTTCAGATAAAATAAATCTCTAAAAGTAATAAACATTTTAAACAGTAATTATAGTTTATTTGTATGCATTTTTCCTAAAATACAATTGGCAAGAACTGTGTTTTTCTGCAGTCTTTTGCAGAATAAAGTAAGAACACTTAGTACCGTAAAGCATTCTGAATAGAACAGCAGTAAAAGATATTCTGAATATAAAAATGAGTCAAAGAAAATCATCTCAATGTTGCTAAATAAAAAGGATGTCAAACCAGCATGAGAATTATTATAATGACTCTCCAGTCAATCCATAAACTTAGACAAACAGCTTCGCTCTCAGAATGTGGTATCTAAGGTTTAACAATTCACCAATGCTCAAAAATAAAGTACACATAATACAGTCTAAATATAAACTTAAAGCAATTCATATTTTTTTACTGTTTCACAAAAGTCATTGACTATAAGAGTACTGGAATGCTGACTTGCTCTTTAGAAGAATGTAGCCCATTCTTTTTGTGTAGAAAACTCAATCTTTAAATAAAACTGGGAAGACAGTACACATCAAAGGAACAATCATGAAAAAAAATTAAAAAATAGTGTTTCATCCTGGATTCTAAAAGGCATTTTAACCATGTATACGCTTAGCAAATCTCTTTTTACATTTTCTTTACTGAAGTCAGTACGCTGTCTTTCTGTGTATGCCCTATATCTCTTCTGTGGTCTCACTTATAAAACCTTGCTAGATGCCAAACTAAAATTGAGCTTACTTTACAAACATTTTTGCAAAAAGTTTTTTTAGTTTTTTTGCTCAAAGCCAAAAAAACATACTGAAAACTAAATCATAAAACCATATGTACACCACAAAAAATCCTATATACAACTATATATACTGTATATAATGTATATTATAACTATGTGTGCATACTAAAGCTTTTAGCCACCCAGCTGTAACTATGCATGGCCAAAAAACTCCTTTTTTAATATCATGATCTTATCACCACATAACTTTTTCAATGTTCCTGAGTGACATCTTTACTTAAAATCATGGGAGAACACAGAAAACAAAACATAAGCATTGCTAACTGAAGAAGACAATTGCAAAAAACATTCATTTTGCTTGGTCCCTGAGCAGGAGTCACAAACAAAAGAAAAAAAAAAACAAGAGTGGTAGCAGCTGAGTGGATAGAGCTGTAGCAATGAGCCATCATAAAATGCCCAGACCTCCAACCAGTACACAACATGAACTGATGCAGGCTATATGTACAGAACTGTGAAATAATAAAAACATACTTATTGAACTTGTAAAAAAAATAAAATCATTTTTAAAATTAAATTTTAATTATGCAATACATTGTAAAAGGCAGCACGCATGGAGTAGTGTCCCTGCCAGGATTGACCTCAGTCTCTTACCTGGCTGGGTGGCCAATACAATGGAGAAATCGGGTGAGGCTCAGTATCTAGGCTAGTTGGCAGGATCTCTAGGTTTCAGTACCCATTCAGACACCCACAGGGAATGCTAGGAACTGTAATCCAGAGGAACAGCCCTGCTGGGGTCTGTGGGTTCCACCAGAGTGCTGCCTAAAGTTACTCTCCTTACTTTTGGGGACTTCTGTATGACTCGGAAGTGCTTCAAATGGGTGATGGCCTGGTATTGGAAGTACTCTCTAGTTTTCAAAAAAAAAGAAGCACATTGCCTTCTCCAGAGGAGTTGGAGTCAGGAGGGGAGTTGGGCAACACTCATCTGGAAAGAATGGAGGAAATAAAAGTGAAAGACAGAGGGGAAAAAATAGAGCATTTGTAGTTGAACAATGCATAAGAAACCCTTTGTAATTTTTCTTTGTGCCCTCCCCCACTATAACCTATCATCTATGGGGAGGAGCAAAAGCTTTAAATTCGTCAAATATTTCGATCTCCGATTAGTGGTGAATCTTGACGTTTTAGAATCCCCTAATACCGAAAACATTGATATCTCAATGATGGGTGTGTGTCTATCTGTGTTACAGTTTCTTGAGGATGGTCTAGAGCTAAAACAGCTGAATGGAAAAACACTAAACTCGAAACTAAGCCTTCCATGAAATGATGATGTGCTGATTCGTTTTTGAGCCAAATCGTGCAGGAGAAAAAGGCACTCTAGAGGAACCCTCAAATACTGTAATTCCGTAATTAATTATGAATTCTTCTCATCAGTTGCTATCTTAATGACCTATTTTATGATGACAAACAGTGATAAATAATTACTGAAATGTTATAGAATAGGGTAATATAATAATATTATATAATAATAATAATAATATGCCAAAGCATATTAATGCTTTTTTTATTTCATTGTTAAATAAAATACTTTATTTATACTGGGACTTGTGCCATCATGGTTGTAACTGGGGTTTGGGGTGCTGCAATGCCCCCCACTGGTCACAACATACAAGTCTCTTTACATGCAACATACAACATCCAAACATCTTTGAATTGCCATATGTGTTGATTCTTGAAGGACAGTCTACTTCACCCATGTGCTCATCTTGGTCTGTCTCAGGTAACTGTGGCAGTCCATGTTTCTTCACTATGTTGTGCAGTACTGCCCAAGCCATCCCAAAGCACAAAACCTTTGTGGGGCTGTACAGTTGTGTGCCACTTCATGAGTTCAAACAATACAACCTAGCTTTTAATGAACCAATCATCCCTTCTATCACTGATTGTGTGTGGGAGTGTCTTTCATTACATCTTTTCTTTTATGGTGTTAGCTTTTGTTTCATTTAATTAATTCAGTTATTATGAGTAGTATAATGTCAGGCGGCTTCTGTCAAAATTTAATCCGAGTTTGATTGATGAGATTAAACCACGCCCCTTTTAATCGAAGACCGGAAGTCCCGCCCCCACCCACCATCTGTTGTTAGTTGACCTTGGATGACCTTTCCGGAAGTCCCCAACCCCACCACTGGGTGTTTGTTGACCTTGGATGACCTTGATCCGGGCCCCTGGTGATTAATGACAGGAAGTCCCCACCCCCAACCACCGGTTGTTTGTTGACCTTTAGCCCTGCCATCTGTTTTCCCCAGGAAGCTGTCAAGGGCAATTTGATGGATGCCCCCCACCCTCCTTGAACCCCCACCACCCCCTGCTTGGCCACCTGCCTAGCCCCATCGCACTAGGGCAAGTTCAGACATGCCCAAGGGCTGCCTAGGCCCCCCTTGAACCCATCACCAACCCCACCACTTCCCAGCCACCACCCCTCTTCCAAAGACAAGTTCAGGCATGTTGCAGCCGGTCCCAGGACAAGTTCAGGCATGTTCCTATCCATACCCAGACTGAATGGCCTGCCTAAGCCTCACCGCAGCACATGATGTCTGGCCCCTCCACTTCCTGGGCCATTTTCCGAGGACATAACACACACACACACACACATGCTCCGTTCCTGCCAATATTGCTTTGGGTAAGAATCCTTATATCTATGTAACAATTATTTTTAAAATATCTATCTATCTAATCGATGCTATATCATTTGTATGCCACTTTTCATTTTTTACCTAAGCCCACTTACAGATCAAGCCTTTTCACAGAACAACAGCCATCTCACAGACAGGCTCTGAGTTTCAAAAGCCTTTCAACATCGCACACTGAAATACAAGCAGTCTCTGCGCAGCCCCAGAGGCACACTGAAATACAAGCTGTCCGGCTCTCAGATCAGACAGCCCCCGCCTCCGAAATGGTCAGGGCCGAAGCTCTACGCAGCCTCCGAAAAGATACGTAGCTGTAAACTGCAGCCTGTATGTCCCTGCAGCGCTGACGAGGATTGATTCAGACCCTACTGAAGCGTGCGCGATTGTCTTAACACAGATGCCAAAACCCCACCTCCCCACGCCCGCTCAGCGCCGATTCAGTCCAGGAGCGTACATGCTTTTCATCAGCTGAACGTAAGCCCCCATCCCCATGCGCTTAGCACTCAGATACACAATTCAATCCCCCGACGCATGTTTCTTAAAAAGTTAAAGGCTTTCATGATAACGTGTAAAAAACGTGATAACTAGTTCGCTATAAGTCCTTTAAACATCACACAGTTAAATAAGATGCAGCAGTTCCCTTTTAAAGCACATTGGAGACGTCTAAATGCTAAATGAATTAATATATTTATAATTTGTATTAAAATCGATCTAAAACCAACCCCTATTCTATCCCTGTTAATCCTCCCTCATGAAGAAAGGCGTTTAGTTTTTCTAAAAGTTTGAATGCCTTAATCAGAGCGGATATCTCGGGCTGGAGAAAGGAACTTTAAAATACTCTTTGTCAAAACCGCTTTTGCAAAGCACGACCCCACACTACCTGAGCTCCAGGCATCAGGATTTGGGAGGTGGGCTCTGGGGAGCATTGTCGATTCAACTGTTAGGGCAGTTCAGGACGTTTATGACCCTTAACCTCGGAGCAAAACAGAATGCGTCTGTTTAATCAAATCTACGAGTTACAACGGAATCTATTAATCAAATTCGGATAACCCTTAACTTTGTGACCGGATCAAAATTTTTGCAAAGGTGAAAAGGTCTTGCGGAGATACGTACAGATGTTTAAACAAATCTATTAACCAAATTCCTGACTTTTTAGCATCCGCCGAAAGTGGTGCCTAGACACTGGACAAAGGCCATTATACGGATGTCCGATTAAAATGATTGGGGCACATTCCAAAACACCCAGCTTTTTGGGTCTATAAAAGTGTTCAGACTGGTCCATTACTCAGCAGGCCGTTAATACTGAAAGAGGACACGAATCTGTCGGAAACATCAAGGATCACGGTATGGCATATTTTTGATTATTATATGCGCCAAACAAGTATGTTTTTAGAAAACGGATGGATGAACCCTTATATTTTATTCTTACTATGAATAATTTCCAAGTTTATTCTCAAGTGCGTGCGTCGCGCGTGGTGTAGCGCATGAGCGTATAATATAAGATGTAGCATTTATATCCATCTATCTGCGTGTACGACGATTAATGTACAAATTCATAGGACTGAAGCAAACAATATTAGCTTTTCATACCGAAAAGGGCTTTACAATCAAGTAGTTTTGTCTCGGCGTCTGAAAATTCAAACAGAGCCTCTTCTCTGAGAATACTCAGGCATGGTTTAAAAGCGCAGGCCGGTTGTGTATCAGCGCTGGCGTAGTAAGAGGTCAGTATTCTGAACTACGTACAGAAGGGTCCCGTTTGTGAAATGCGTACTCTTCCGAATCGGGCTTACTGTAGCAGGGGAATGTCTGCACCAGGGTCCGCATGTTTTTAAAAGTCTGGGATATCGAAACATTTTAACTTTATAAACTCTCATTTGTTACAACCGGTTGGAGACAGCCTCCAATGATGAACGGGATCCAGGAGCATATATCGAAGCGAATGCTTAATAGACATAAGGCAACTGTGTTTTCATTCATTTCGCTAAATGAAAAGTAATTATTTTAATACGGAATAGTAGCCCCACAAAGGCCGGGTGATTTTAGACGTGCGAGTAATATAATTAAGTTATTTTTAAAAGTAATCCCACACTGCACAAGAGACAGATTCCACGTGTGTTTTAGGATTTGCTGCGGTCAGTGATGATTTTAATTTTTCCTTAGTTCATTTCTATAACATAGGAGCCTTTTGACAAAGGAAAACTCTGTAAATACACTTGTGCATTTAAACGGAGATTTAAGAAAGCAGGTTTCTACCTTAAGACAGATTACTCACCTTAACCCAGTTTTGTACGTGCATGTAAAAGCACTCACTGTTGTTACACTAGCACAAAATTGATATTTTCTGTCTACTCAAAAAAACTAAAATTATTTCTATTAACACAGGTGATAACTGGAAAGCATTTTCACTATTTTTAATTAAAAGTTAAACAGAAAAGCTCAATTATGATTTTTGTTTTGTCATGCTAGGGTCCTAGGGTGACACTTGTGCCCTTTATACTCTCTTATGTAGACCTTAACACATATTCTTACCAAAATAGTTCATCACTTCCCAATTCCTGTAACTTCAGGTAATTAGACAGAGTGAGCTCCATAACAGGCAAGAGAAAAGTATTATAGGTCAGATACACAGAGCCATAAAACAAAAGCACTGAACACCACACAACCTGGTATTGCTAGATGTATTTTGTTACCTGGAGAAAGAAAAAGAAAAAAAAAACATTTTTAGTAGTCACGTAAAATGACCAGTTGCTTTAACATGAAAATAAAACATCTTTAGAAAATAAAGCATCTAAAAGCATCTTTGTAAAGGACCGATTTTAAAACATAAGAAAAATCCTTGTTTCCAAAAGAGTTCTGCCCATTTTTTCCAGCAGTTTTCTTGACTGATCTCATTTTAAATGATAATAGCCAGTATAAAGTCCGTAAAGGAACTGGGTAGGAACTGGAGACATCTGATATCTTCTAGCATATCTTTTTTTGCGAACAGAGTTTTCATAACAGTTTTAATCGAGCCCCTTAACGTTTTTTTTTTTAAAGTAGACCACTATTACCAATATGTCCTTTTTTAAAATTAATGATATACCATAGATGCATATTTTATTATAATTACTTAACTTTTATCAACTTTTATCTAACTCAATATTTATTTTTCTAGTATCAGAATGTAGTTCAAGTTATTTTGTTTTCGGTTCAATAGATGTATTTTTCATATTTGATTCTTTGTTTTTCACATCTTTAGCCCCTTTTTGTTACTTAGCCCCTAGGGGCCATCCCACAGTTTGAGAACTACGGTTGTAGGGGATTATTTGTAAAACGCTCTGTGGCACTTCAAGCTAAATTAGATTTCCTTGGTTATTCAGCCGTTCATCGGTGTTCCATTTTTGTTATAAATTGTATTTAGTCTCTCTTTATTTACTAAACATTTTATATTTTGAATAGAAAACAGTTATTTTGTTCAGGCTTTAATTTAAAACCGCATTTTCATCAACAGGCTATAATCACTTTGGTACTTAGGATGCTTTGTATAATACAAAGTTTTAGAAATTCTGTTAATGCTTGGTAATAGCCTTCCATTTTACATCAGTTATGAACCCCTGAAAATAAGAATGGTTATAGTAGGTTATAGGAGCCTGTACACTACAGGGCCGATGATTAGGCTTATACTGGACACGTTAGGCAAATCAGGATGGACATTTTTTTAGTAAATAGTTACATAATATTATATGTGTTTTACAAGGATTAAAATTTTACTAAAACTTTGTGGTTTATTCTTTCTTTTAGTTAGTCCAGGTTACATAGGACAGCTATCATTGAAAACTGCTTTTCCCTCTGTTTGTGAAAAAGCACCCTTGTTTTTGGTAGCATTCAGGGTGAAGGGAATGTAAGTTTAAACTGTGATTCCAAGAGTCAACAAGTGTCTGCAAACGTCTTGAATACGAGTCAAAGGACCAGGGTTTGTGCAGGGATCATAGTCAGGGGCAGAGTTAAGCTAGACATTATTATTCCAAAATGTAACATTGACTCGCCCATATCACAAATATAAGATAGTAAAAACTAAAATTTACAAATACTAAGTCACAGAGGAGATTAAAAACATAATTAAGACCGGATCAACAAGGGATCACCCCAAAATCACAGCACACTACAACAGAACCTACGTTTTCTGAGGTATATTATCAGCTAAACTGTCATCTGTTTACCAGTTCCACGGGTTGCAAAGAGTTAGGGAAAAACGTTTTTAACATCTGCTAGTATGAGGCTAATTAACATGAGCTGGTTATTGTTAGAATCTTATCTGGAACTAAAAGTCAGGTTTGTGTTCCTCCTGATTCAGGAAGAACATTAAATATTGGAGTTTAGAATATGAACTAGACTGGTAAGGACATTTATGCCTAAATAAATAAATAAAGTTAATTATGAAATAAATTACATGAAAAAGTGGATTTATAAAGGAGTTATTACAATTTGAAAAACTGCTGTGATGTATAAAAAACATTGATAGGTGACAAAACCAGCACGAAAAGAAACCTTTTGAAATAAATAAGCTTTTTTGACATGCGTAGTCTGGAATAGTCTGAATATGTCTTAAAGAGTTCATTTTTTAATAAAACAAAAGGCAAATTAAAAATAATAAATAGTAAACCCGAATAAAACACAGAAGTATCATTTAATGATATCAATTAGTGTTAAGTATTATCAAGCACCGGGATCTATTTATAAGGATTATTTAATTTAGTTATAAACAAAATGATTGGTTGCATTTTGCTTTGAAATTAACAATAGTTTGATACCGCTTTAAGAATTAGAATGCAAGACAAACCTATACACTTAATAACAAATATTGCGGATGCAATAGGAGTATCTCGGATCTCTGTTTTATTTTAACCTTTTGACAGGGAAGTATACCACCTATATTGAAAATGAACAGCGCCGACATGCTAACTAAATAGATATAATCGAAGATGTTTTAGAATATGGACCTGGGCACTAACCCATGATTCTGACCAACTAAAGGGTCTTTACTTAATTGTCGAACTTCCTGTGGGTGCTATGGATCTCGTAATGGAGAGTGCAAAAGATTCTAGAATCTTTACTCTGTAATGGTCCATATGACGGAGATCTAGCCTGTGTCCACAGTGTTAACCAGTCATAGGACATGATGTTCAAAATTCACCTAGGGTTTTTCAGAAGAGATAGGACAAGTGCGTGTGTGTTCTGTATTCTCTTTTCTGTATTAACTATTCACAATGACCATACTCCCGAGACCTTAGGTTTTTATGCAGAAGTACATTTCACAGACCCGAATAAGAGACATCCATCAAAATGTTCTTGACACAAAGGAGGCCCAATCAGGCCGGTGGGGTGGGAGTCTCTTTTCAAAGAGTCTTTGCCCCAAGCGCCTGGATTTGTTGGGCTATAAAAATTTTTCAACGACCCTCCATCCTTGACGTGAAAGAAATTAGGGTTAGAATTTAAAAATCAAATGGTACTTTATTGGTCATTTTCAAAAACAATATTAAAATTGAAAGAGGTTTTACCAACCACTTCAAAACATATTACAACTTAACAGCGTGATTAAAAGCAGACAAAAACTGGTGATCTCACGGTACATTCAGTTCAGACACTTCATCTGATTTTCCAGCGTATACCCATAAAACCTTAAAGGTCCATCAGACCTATTAGGTCCATAAAATGGCGTTTAGAGAAAGTCTCAGCTATTTCAGGTATTTTTGAGTAAGAGTCAGCATCCATGTTATGAAAGGCTTGTACAATCAACTCCTGAATAGAATGTTCATTTTTCCAATCATCGACAGCACTTTGTACAAAGGCGTGAATCTGGTGAAAAGTAGAAAGATGTTGAAGCAGCACAGAGTCTTTATGACTAGGCTCCTGAGCCACGGTTTGTGGAAAACAGACAGCTGCAGCTGCTGCTGCTGAGCCGGTCAGTGTCAAACAGACACGAGGCGTGTCTGGCTGGGTTGGTCTATTAAACATCCCTGCCCGGTACTTTTTAGGTGCCTATGCGTTATTATATCCGGCAGAACTGTAATCAAACTCTTGAACAGCTATTGAGCCTTTCGAAATGTCTCAATCAGGGTCCGTCAGTTTGTTCAGGGCCAGGTCTGCACAATCCCATCCTTGGGTGATATGTTCCAAACGGCTGGCGCCTGTACCAGGTCATCCGCAGCCTGAATGGCTATCTCCTCACCCCCTGCTAGGAGCCCTGGAACATCATTAGCAGATACAAAAATGTCAGGTACTGCGCGGTTCTCCAGGAAACGATCCGACCAATACATATCACCATGGGTAGGTACCTGAGGCTCAGGATCCTAGATCTGGTCAGTTCAAGGCATAAGAAGGTCTGGCCAAGAAGATTGGTCTGGAGGTTAGCTGTTAGTCGTAGAGTACTCGGAGTCGGGCACGATAGCCTCAGGTCAAAACAGGCCATCGTAGGTGGCCGTCTGGTCCTTAGACCATCATGCCTGATCAGGAGCATAGCCGAGAGATGTTGATTGTTAACCGTTCAAAACACGTTGTTGAAAAATTTTTATAGCCCAACAAATCCAGGCCGCTTGGGGCAAAGACTCTTTGAAAAGAGACTCCCACCCCACCGCCTGATTGGGCCTCCTTTGTGTCAAGAACATTTTGATGGATGTCTCTTATTCGGTCTGTGAAATGTACTTCTGCATAAAAACCTAAGGTCTCGGAGTATGGTCATTGTGAATAGTTAATACAGAAAAGAGAATACAGAACACACACGCACTTGTCCTATCTCTTCTGAAAACCCTAGGTGAATTTTGAACATCATGTCCTATGACTGGTTAACACTGTGGACACAGGCGCTAGATCTCCGTCATATGGACCATTACAGAGTAAAGATTCTAGAATCTTTTGCACTCTCCATTACGAGATCCATAGCACCCACAGGAAGTTCGACAATTAAGTAAAGACCCTTTAGTTGGTCAGAATCATGGGTTAGTGCCCAGGTCCATATTCTAAAACATCTTCGATTATATCTATTTAGTTAGCATGTCGGCTGTTCATTTTCAATATAGGTGGTATACTTCCCTGTCAAAAGGTTAAAATAAAACAGAGATCCGAGATACTCCTATTGCATCCGCAATATTTGTTATTAAGTGTATAGGTTTGTCTTGCATTCTAATTCTTAAAGCGGTATCAAACTATTGTTAATTTCAAAGCAAAATGCAACCAATCATTTTGTTTATAACTAAATTAAATAATCCTTATAAATAGATCCCGGTGCTTGATAATACTTAACACTAATTGATATCATTAAATGATACTTCTGTGTTTTATTCGGGTTTACTATTTATTATTTTTAATTTGCCTTTTGTTTTATTAAAAAATGAACTCTTTAAGACATATTCAGACTATTCCAGACTACGCATGTCAAAAAAGCTTATTTATTTCAAAAGGTTTCTTTTCGTGCTGGTTTTGTCACCTATCAATGTTTTTTATACATCACAGCAGTTTTTCAAATTGTAATAACTCCTTTATAAATCCACTTTTTCATGTAATTTATTTCATAATTAACTTTATTTATTTATTTAGGCATAAATGTCCTTACCAGTCTAGTTCATATTCTAAACTCCAATATTTAATATTCTTCCTGAATCAGGAGGAACACAAACCTGACTTTTAGTTCCAGATAAGATTCTAACAATAACCGCTCATGTTAATCAGCCTCATACTAGCAGATGTTAAATAACGTTTTTCCCTAACTCTTTGCAACCCGTGGAACTGGTAAACAGATGACAGTTTAGCTGATAATATACCTCAGAAAACGTAGGTTCTGTTGTAGTGTGCTGTGATTTTGGGGTGATCCCTTGTTGATCCGGTCTTAATTATGTTTTTAATCTCCTCTGTGACTTAGTATTTGTAAATTTTAGTTTTACTATCTTATATTTGTGATATGGGCGAGTCAATGTTACATTTTGGAATAATAATGTCTAGCTAACTCTGCCCCTGACTATGATCCCTGCACAAACCCTGGTCCTTTGACTCGTATTCAAGACGTTTGCAGACACTTGTTGACTCTTGGAATCACAGTTTAAACTTACATTCCCTTCACCCTGAATGCTACCAAAACCAAGGGTGCTTTTTCACAAACAGAGGGAAAAGCAGTTTTCAATGATAGCTGTCCTATGTAACCTGGACTAACTAAAAGAAAGAATAAACCACAAAGTTTTAGTAAAATTTTAATCCTTGTAAAACACATATAATATTATGTAACTATTTACTAAAAAAATGTCCATCCTGATTTGCCTAACGTGTCCAGTATAAGCCTAATCATCGGCCCTGTAGTGTACAGGCTCCTATAACCTACTATAACCATTCTTATTTTCAGGGGTTCATAACTGATGTAAAATGGAAGGCTATTACCAAGCATTAACAGAATTTCTAAAACTTTGTATTATACAAAGCATCCTAAGTACCAAAGTGATTATAGCCTGTTGATGAAAATGCGGTTTTAAATTAAAGCCTGAACAAAATAACTGTTTTCTATTCAAAATATAAAATGTTTAGTAAATAAAGAGAGACTAAATACAATTTATAACAAAATGGAACACCGATGAACGGCTGAATAACCAAGGAAATCTAATTTAGCTTGAAGTGCCACAGAGCGTTTTACAAATAATCCCCTACAACCGTAGTTCTCAAACTGTGGGATGGCCCCTAGGGGCTAAGTAACAAAAAGGGGCTAAAGATGTGAAAAACAAAGAATCAAATATGAAAAATACATCTATTGAACCGAAAACAAAATAACTTGAACTACATTCTGATACTAGAAAAATAAATATTGAGTTAGATAAAAGTTGATAAAAGTTAAGTAATTATAATAAAATATGCATCTATGGTATATCATTAATTTTAAAAAGGACATATTGGTAATAGTGGTCTACTTTAAAAAAACGTTAAGGGCTCGATTAAAACTGTTATGAAAACTCTGTTCGCAAAAAAGATATGCTAGAAGATATCAGATGTCTCCAGTTCCTACCCAGTTCCTTTACGGACTTTATACTGGCTATTATCATTTAAAATGAGATCAGTCAAGAAAACTGCTGGAAAAATGGGCAGAACTCTTTTGGAAACAAGGATTTTTCTTATGTTTTAAAATCGGTCCTTTACAAAGATGCTTTTAGATGCTTTATTTTCTAAAGATGTTTTATTTTCATGTTAAAGCAACTGGTCATTTTACGTGACTACTAAAAATGTTTTTTTTTTTTTTCTTTCTCCAGGTAACAAAATACATCTAGCAATACCAGGTTGTGTGGTGTTCAGTGCTTTTGTTTTATGGCTCTGTGTATCTGACCTATAATACTTTTCTCTTGCCTGTTATGGAGCTCACTCTGTCTAATTACCTGAAGTTACAGGAATTGGGAAGTGATGAACTATTTTGGTAAGAATATGTGTTAAGGTCTACATAAGAGAGTATAAAGGGCACAAGTGTCACCCTAGGACCCTAGCATGACAAAACAAAAATCATAATTGAGCTTTTCTGTTTAACTTTTAATTAAAAATAGTGAAAATGCTTTCCAGTTATCACCTGTGTTAATAGAAATAATTTTAGTTTTTTTGAGTAGACAGAAAATATCAATTTTGTGCTAGTGTAACAACAGTGAGTGCTTTTACATGCACGTACAAAACTGGGTTAAGGTGAGTAATCTGTCTTAAGGTAGAAACCTGCTTTCTTAAATCTCCGTTTAATGCACAAGTGTATTTACAGAGTTTTCCTTTGTCAAAAGGCTCCTATGTTATAGAAATGAGCTAAGGAAAAATTAAAATCATCACTGACCGCAGCAAATCCTAAAACACACGTGGAATCTGTCTCTTGTGCAGTGTGGGATTACTTTTAAAAATAACTTAATTATATTACTCGCACGTCTAAAATCACCCGGCCTTTGTGGGGCTACTATTCCGTATTAAAATAATTACTTTTCATTTAGCGAAATGAATGAAAACACAGTTGCCTTATGTCTATTAAGCATTCGCTTCGATATATGCTCCTGGATCCCGTTCATCATTGGAGGCTGTCTCCAACCGGTTGTAACAAATGAGAGTTTATAAAGTTAAAATGTTTCGATATCCCAGACTTTTAAAACATGCGGACCCTGGTGCAGACATTCCCCTGCTACAGTAAGCCCGATTCGAAGAGTACGCATTTCACAAACGGGACCCTTCTGTACGTAGTTCAGAATACTGACCTCTTACTACGCCAGCGCTGATACACAACCGGCCTGCGCTTTTAAACCATGCCTGAGTATTCTCAGAGAAGAGGCTCTGTTTGAATTTTCAGACGCCGAGACAAAACTACTTGATTGTAAAGCCCTTTTCGGTATGAAAAAGCTAATATTGTTTGCTTCAGTCCTATGAATTTGTACATTAATCGTCGTACACGCAGATAGATGGATATAAATGCTACATCTTATATTATACGCGCTCATGCGCTACACACAGTCGCGCGCGCACTTGAGAATAAACTTGGAAATTATTCATAGTAAGAATAAAATATAAGGGTTCATCCATCCGTTTTCTAAAACATACTTGTTTGGCATATAATAATCAAAAATATGCCATACCGTGATCCTTGATGTTTCCGACAAGATTCGGTGTCCTCTTTCAGTATTAACGGCCTGCTGAGTAATGGACCAGTCTGAACACTTTTATAGACCCAAAAAGCTGGGTGTTTTGGAATGTGCCCCAATCATTTTAATCGGACATCCGTATAATGGCCTTTGTCCGTGTCTAGGCACCACTTTCGGCGGACGCTAAAAAGTCAGGAATTTGGTTAATAGATTTGTTTAAACATCTGTACGTATCTCCGCAAGACCTTTTCACCTTTGCAAAAATTTTGATCCGGTCACAAAGTTAAGGGTTATCCGAATTTGATTAATAGATTCCGTTGTAACTCGTAGATTTGATTAAACAGACGCATTCTGTTTTGCTCCGAGGTTAAGGGTCATAAACGTCCTGAACTGCCCTAACAGTTGAATCGACAATGCTCCCCCAGAGCCCACCTCCCAAATCCTGATGCCTGGAGCTCAGGTAGTGTGGGGGTCGTGCTTTGCAAAAAGCGGTTTTGACAAAGAGTATTTTAAAGTTCCTTTCTCCAGCCCGAGATATCCGCTCTGATTAAGGCATTCAAACTTTTAGAAAAACTAAACGCCTTTCTTCATGAGGGAGGATTAACAGGGATAGAATAGGGGTTGGTTTTAGATCGATTTTAATACAAATTATAAATATATTAATTCATTTAGCATTTAGACGTCTCCAATGTGCTTTAAAAGGGAACTGCTGCATCTTATTTAACTGTGTGATGTTTAAAGGACTTATAGCGAACTAGTTATCACGTTTTTTACACGTTATCATGAAAGCCTTTAACTTTTTAAGAAACATGCGTCGGGGGATTGAATTGTGTATCTGAGTGCTAAGCGCATGGGGATGGGGGCTTACGTTCAGCTGATGAAAAGCATGTACGCTCCTGGACTGGATCAGCGCTGAGCGGGCGGGGAGGTGGGGTTTTGGCATCTGTGTTAAGACAATCGCGCGCGCTTCAGTAGGGTCTGAATCAATCCTCGTCAGCGCTGCAGGGACATACAGGCTGCAGTTTACAGCTACGTATCTTTTCGGGCTGCGTGAGCTTCGGCCCTGACCATTTCGAAGGCGCGGGGCTGTCTGATCTGAGAGCCGGACAGCTTGTATTTCAGTGTGCCTGGGGCTGCGCAGAGACTGCTTGTATTTCAGTGTGCGCTGTTGAAAGGCTTTGAAACTCAGAGCCTGTCTGTGAGATGGCTGTTGTTCTGTGAAAAGGCTTGATCTGTAAGTGGGCTTAGGTAAAAAATGAAAAGTGGCATACAAATGATATAGCATCGATTAGATAGATAGATATTTTAAAAATAATTGTTACATAGATATAAGGATTCTTACCCAAAGCAATATTGGCAGGAACGGAGCATGTGTGTGTGTGTGTGTGTTATGTCCTCGGAAAATGGCCCAGGAAGTGGAGGGCCAGACATCATGTGCTGCGGTGAGGCTTATGCAGGCCATTCAGTCTGGGTATGGATAGGAACATGCCTGAACTTGTCCTGGGACCGGCTGCAACATGCCTGAACTTGTCTTTGGAAGAGGGGTGGTGGCTGGGAAGTGGTGGGGTTGGTGATGGGTTCAAGGGGGCCTAGGCAGCCCTTGGGCATGTCTGAACTTGCCCTAGTGAGATGGGGCTAGGCAGGTGGCCAAGCAGGGGGGCGGGGTGGTGGGGGTTCAAGGAGGGTGGGGGGCATCCATCAAATTGCCCTTGACAGCTTCCTGGGGAAAACAGATGGCAGGGCTAAAGGTCAACAAACAACCGGTGGTTGGGGTGGGACTTCCTGTCATTAATCACCAGGGGCCCGGATCAAGGTCATCCAAGGTCAACAAACACCCAGTGGTGGGGTTGGGGACTTCCGGAAAGGTCATCCAAGGTCAACTAACAACAGATGGTGGGTGGGGGCGGGACTTCCGGTCTTCGATTAAAAAGGGGCGTGGTTTAATCTCATCAATCAAACTCGGATTAAATTTTGACAGAAGCCGCCTGACATTATACTACTATTATGTGATGCTCAAATGTGTGTTACTGACGTTGTTGCAAGGTATTTATTTTATTTATCAACCTTTATTTTATGGAAAGCAGACTTCACGGTCATGCTGTATGTGATGGTTGGCTTCTTGGTAATGCTTTCATTACTAGTTATGTCATACAGCACACTTTTTTACAGACAAAACAGATAGGTTGCACACTATGGCAGTTAACATTAAGTGTATGAATTAGATAGATCATGTCAGGTATAGCAACTGTAACATAATTAGTTCAAGAACTTTAGAATGTCACTGAGAGGTAATTGAAATGCAAAATGAAACAAAATGTTCTGTTCACTTCATTGTATTGCCACCTGGAGTTGCTAAAATGCCAACAGCAAAAGGTCTGCATAATGTTAAGCCAATTAATCCAAACTTTTCTGTGTAAAAGCATGTTTTATACATGGAGCTCTTGGTTTTACACCTGACATTTCTGTTTCCAGCTATTCTTTTCCTGTATTTGCTGTTGGTCTTTTCTCTTTTAATTTTATTAGGGCTCATGCCATGTGTGTCTGTTGTACCTGTTTGGTATTTTACTATACCAGTAGACAATAGTACTCCATTTGCTTTAATTTTTTATTTGGTTTCAAAAAATGAAAAAGAGGAAAACAAAGTAAAAACATTTTCATTTGTAAATAAACCTATCCCACACAGCACCCACTCCAACCCATCCCACCGCAGAGCTACACAAAAGAGAACAGAGTATGATTAAAATTAATAAAACATGCAAGCCACTGAAACAGCCCAGAGGCCCAATTCGTTTTCTTTCCAATAATATTTACATTAATAACATTCACAAATTGTGAGCTATGTCCTTTAAACTAACCATTTACTGTGTGCCATTTGTGGTCTGTTAAAATTATTACAAATTTAATTGCATACTGTTTTTGTAACCTATACATTTTTGTGTCTTAATTGTAGCATCACAATGTTAGCAATCAGTCTAATGTTCATATGCCAGTAATTTAAAATACATTCCATGTTTTTTAATATTTGTTCTTTTTTTTTGATATGGCAGTTTATGAAAGATGAATATCAATGTGCACAGAAGATGGGCGTTTGATTGGCTGCTCTATAGTGGCCCAGTGAGTGTAACAAACTAAGATTCCATCCACGAACGTTTCAACTTCCAGCTGCCACAGATTTAGAAAATACATAGTTGAACAATACCTTAAACTACAAGGGATCAGATTTACAAAACTTGTGTATGCAGAAAAGGAGGCCAAAATGGGCATATGCAATTTTCCACACAAAAGTCATAATTTATAAAAGAAAACTTGATTGGAGAACTTGAATATATTTATGGCAACTCTAACTCAACTGCATACAACATTTTAGAGAAAGAGAGAAATGTCAACATGCTTGATCAAGTAGGGAATTGTAGCCAAATGAGTTAAATGATGACTAATAATAATGCATAATAATTCATATCACTGAGCCATTATTATAATATGCATTAATGTGGCAAACATTAAACCACCAAAAGGGATGAATATTATGCATAGAGTCTATATTATTTCCCTTTAAAGAATGCCAATGCTGCATATTTACTCTCAGAATTAGAAACCAGAGCACAATAAAAACACAGGTGTGATTCAATCCCTGTGAATACAATCCTAAAGATATTATGTGATATAGCCTATCCATGGCCTAATGGCTTTCATACAACATGGCTTGTTTGCTAAGCAGTTGGTTATATTAAAAGGGACAGAGCTTTTAAGAATCGTCAGGATTTTTTTTGCCGAATATGATGACTGACTTATGAGCCGATTTGGGCTTATAAGACCCATTTACAAGACCCAAGAGCCAGCCAGCGCAATGAAGGGAAACACGGGTGTGAGCCCCACAAAGAAGCTGCGATCTAGGGGGGCAGATTGTCCCCTCTGAATATTGGTAAGTGCGATCAAGAGTGGGTCTTATCCTAGGGATTGGAGGTACGTCAGTGTTGGAGAAAGATGGCGCCGACTGGTGTGGCTGTCTGTCTGCTCCTCTCTCTAATCTATGTTTTAACTTTGTTTTTATGTTTTAGTTTATCCCAACGGCTACTGTCCTACGATCGTGATTCTTTACTTAACACATTCATTGGCTTGCTTTCCTCTCAATTTTCATCTCCTGATGGGATATTATGTGAACCTCCACCTTTGTTTTTTTCATCTCCTGATTTCTTCACCTGAACGCTGGTGTTCACCTGTATCAGTGAGTTGATTGCCCCTCAGAGACACAAATGCACCCACCGCCGTCATGGAAAAAGAGGTGGAATAGCTGTTAAACAACACTGACACGAGTCCCAGAGCTTGGATTGCTGATGCATGCGAGTCGTCTATGACCCATCTTCTCCTGCACAGGACTCCATCCCTGGTTCATGGGTGCTGGACACCAGATTTAAGTTCTCCTTTTCAAGGCGGCATCACTCCTCCTCAGTGAGCTCTCGGGCAGTAAACGCTGCTAATCTTCGCACGCTCATTGATGCTCATCCTGCAACAAGCTCTTCTACCTCTATCAAGGCTGCTCTTTTAAACATGAGATCAGTGTCTAAAAAAATGTTTATTCTGCAAGACTTTATTACCTCAAATAATCTGTATTTCTTTTTCATCACTGAGACCTGGATTGTAAATGGTGACTCTTCATGTTTTACTGACTTGGTACCATCAGGTTATTCATTTTTAAACTCTCCGCGGCTGACTCGTCATGGTGGGGGCATTGCCATTGTTTTTAAAAGTATGTTCTTGTGTCACAGCCTTACAAAGGGTCCATTTAGCAGCTTTGAACTGCAACTTTTCGAAGTGTGCAGCTCCCCTTCTTTGTTGTTTGCTGTGGTTTATAGACCACTTGTAATTAATGATATTTTCATTTTTGAGTTCTCTGAACTCCTGGCTGATATTACCCTCTCCCATAACAAAGTATTTATTGTTGGTGATTTTAAAATTCACGTGTGTTGTCAATCGAAACGTTTAGTTAATGACTTTTTATCACTATTGGACTCATTTGATTTTATCCAGCATATTAATAAGCCAACTCACTCTCTTGCTCACACCCTTGATCTTGTTCTTACTTGTGATATTTCAGTTAATAATATTGATTTATGAGATGTTTCTTTCACTGATCACTTTTCTATAATGATGGATTTGAATATTACTGCTGATGTCCCGACTAATAGCAGTCCCCCACGCTGCTCTTGCTTTTTAAATTCTTCTATTATATGTGATTTTAAAACCATATTCTCTAGTAATGATGTGCATGTCCAAAATGATGGTATCGATGATTCTGTCTTAAAATTTAATTTCTTCTTGTAAAATTGTTTTAGACACAATTGCTCCACTCAAGATACGCAGTAATAAGGGAAGACCTGCTCCCTGGCTAAATGAAACTACGTGACCACTGTGCCGCGTCTGCTGAGCTGCAGAACGGCGTTGGAAAAAAGATGGACTGATTGCTTCTAAACAGATTTTTAGGACTTATCTATTCAACTTCCAGGCTGCAGTTAAGAAAACTAAACAAGATTTCTTTGCTGATTTAGTATCCCATCATTCTAAGAATCCTAGGGTCTTATTTAATTCAATTAATGTGGCCATTCACCCTCATTCTGTGATGGAATTAAATAGCACTGTTCATTCATGTGAGAAGTTTCTTTCATTCTTTGTCAGCAAAATTGATACTATCCGCTGTGGCATTGTTCAAACTGGCTATGAACTTCCTACTGTAAAACAGGGAATTGTCTTAGAATCCTTTGATCTTGTCTCACTTTCAAAGTTGAAAATAACTATTGACACCCTTAAACCAGCTCCCAGTCCTCTCGAAATAGTACCATCATGCCTCTTAGTGGAAATCTTTGATGTTTTGGGCCCATCCTTACTAGCCATTATCAATGATTCTATAAGTGCGTGGGTTGTGCCCTTATTTTTTAAAAATGCTGCGGCCTGTCCCACTCTAAAAAAGGCAGAATTAGATCCTGGAATTTTAGCCAATTTTCGCCCAATTTCCCAACTACCATTTCTGGCTAAAATTCTAGAAAGAATTATTTATTATCAATTGGTTGATCACCTTAACTCCAATAATTTATTTCAGATCTAACAATCTGGCTTTAGGCGTTTTCATGGTGTTGAAACGGCCCTCCTGAAAGTATTTAATGACATCTCTATTATTATTGACTCAGGTGGCGCTGCAGTCATTGTCTTCCTGGACCTGACTGCTGCCTTTGACACTACTGACCATGAGATATTGCTGTTGTGGCTTGAACATCTTGTTGGGCTTTAAGGGGCTGCTCTTCACTGGTTCATGTCATATTTAACTGGTAGACACTTTTCAGTGACTTTAAATTCCTCCTTTTCATCTACTGTTCCTCTTAAATATGGTGTTCCTCAGGGATCTATTTTGGGTCCTATTTTATTCTCTATATACCTTCATCCTATTGGAGCTATTTTTAGGAAATTTAACATTTCCTTTCACAGCTATGCTGATGATACACATCATGCAGGTTTATATTCCTGCCTGCAACTCTGCAATAAGTCAACTCCACAACTGTCTTTCTGAACTAAGATCCTGGATGGCTAATAATTTTCTTGATCTAAATCAAAATAAAAGGTGCTTATAATGGGTCCAAAAGCTAAAGCCCAAATTGGTCTTGGACTTCTCGGCTCTTTCTCTGTCTTTTGCAAACCTCAAGTCCGCAATCTAGGTGTTATCTTTGACAGTAACCTCTCTTTTGAGAAACAAGTAAATTCTGTAGTCAAGAGTTGCTTTTTCCAGCTTCATCTATTAGGTAAGATCAAGCCTTTTTTATCTTTTAGGGACCTTGAGAAAGCTACGCATGCTTTTATTTTTTCTCGCCTTGATTACTGCAATTCGCTGTATTCTGGGATTAGCGAATCTCTGATACACAGGTTACAGCTGGTCCAAAATGCTGCCGCTCGGTTTCTGGTTGGGGCAAGTATGACTCTGTTTCTCCTATTTTAGCTTCTTTACACTGGCTGCCTGTCAGTTTTCGAATTGATTTTAAAATCTTGCTGCTAGTTTTTAAATCTTTACATGGGCTTGCTCCTGCATATTTATCTGAATTGTGTGTTTTACACCAGCCATCCAGAGTGCTTAGATCAGTTGTCTCTTGTTATCCCTCGTACCAAGTGTAAAGGTGGACAGGGCCTTTGCAGCTGCTGCTCCTCACCTGTGAAACTCTTTACCTCATCACATAAAGGAATCATCTACAATTGAACTGTTCAAAACAAGATTAAAGACTCATTTATATTCACTTGCATTCCGTGACCTTCAGTAATACTGATGGTTCCCTCATTGTGATTATATAACATTACTTCTATTTATTATTTATTTTTATTATGTTCATATATTTTATTTCTATTTATGTTATTTGTTTGTTTTCATTTATTCCTTTATTGTAATACACTTTGGCCACAGCACTCCTGTGTTGTTTTAAATGTGCTATATAAAAAAATTGACATTGACAGTGTTGCAAGAAGGAAAACAGGTGAAAAATCGACTCCGAGTGGTCTGGCCAATGCTGCTCGAGGCAGCTAAGATGGGGGTCAGAAGGTGTGGACCACAGCTGCTTGAGTCTCCACCAGTCTGGATAGAGGCAGTGCTGCTACAAGGGAACTGTAGGGTTCAGCGAGGAGTGGGGGATCCAGGGACTGCAGGGTCGTGAGCCTGGCAGTGGGAGTCAGAGGTTTGGGGTAGTGCCCTGCCAGAGCCACAGAAGGCTGCAGGGGTCAGAGCCTAGAAGAAGATGCAGAAGATGGGCTGAGCTGACAGTTGTTTCCTTGGCTGCAATAGCTCGTTTGAGGTTAGCTGAGGAGATGCATGTTTTCAAAGGGATACGCCGGGGACTGAATTTTTGAAGGATAGATTCCTATCATGTTTTTAACCTTGCTTTTAAAAAATTCATTATTTGACTTTGATTTTATGGATTATTTATTTATTTATTGAACACTTTTTTCACTGCACTATTTATTTGAGCATGTTTTTGAATTGTTTTAATAAAAGGACATAAGCACTTTTGCACCAACCCCTTGCAATGTACTGTATGTGTGTTTGTCCTCATCAGCTGGCTCATCCCTTGGTTACACTACTGACAGTGGCAGGTTCAAGAGGCTCCTGAAGGGAACAGGGAATATGGAGCCTACCCACACTGTCACATTTTGGTGATAGTGGTGGGATGAGCCAAATAGGTAAGGACTGAAGAACTGAAGAAGGAACAGCAAGGGGGATAGGTGGTAGACTTTTAAAATAACCCACAAACTCAAGCTGGAAAAGGACATTTTAGAACTGAACTTTTTAAAGGACATTTTAAATGTTCCTATTCTTTTAATGTCCTGTTTTTACAAGGGGACTTGGATTTTCATTTTACAAGGGTTGTCTTAGCGCTTTTATTTTTTTTAGTACAGTGATAGGGCCAAGCCGCAAACCTTGCCACCAGTTGAACTGGGCTTTTTGAGGCATGGAGCCTTCGAGGTGTGTGGTATAGCGGGTCTGCAGCTTACCATTTTAGTGGCCCGTTTTTAAATAAATAAATAATTGAATTCAATTGAATTTGTGGGTGTGTGAGGTAACTGGGGTGAGACGCACCTGCATGTGAGAGTGTGGTATGTCTTAATTGCTTCAACGGCCTTCTGCTGTGTGCAATTGAGGCATATAAGGGAGCAGTCAATAAAAGAAAAAGGTGAAAAAAAAAGAATGAGAAGGCAAGGTATGCCAGGGGAGTGAGAAGAAAGATGGGAGGACAACTGACCCCAAGTGGTCTGGCTGATGCCACTCTGGGCAGCTGAGATGAGGGCCGGAAGGTGTGGGCCATGGCTGCTAGTGTCTCAGCCAGCTGAGCGAGCAATGGGTGAGCTGAGGAGACTAAGGAGGAGTTGCACTGGGCTCATCTGACAGAGCATGAAGGACCTGATGACTGTTGGTTACTCTCATTTTTAATTCTTCTTTTTAAACTCACAGATTGTCACCTGTTTTTAAGGATTATTTATTTATTGATGAGAGCACTGCCCTTTTAAACTCTTTTTGGTGGTTTTAATAAAAGCACCAAGGCACTTTTATACCTACCCCTTGCTATGTTTGTGTGTAGTGTCCCCATCTGCTGGCTCATCCTCGGGTATGTTTTTGGTGTTTGCGGGTCCAAGTGGCTCCCCAGAAGCATCCGGTAGCATGTGGCTGATCTGCAATGTCACACCTGGAACTCAAAAAAGCTAAAAGAATCCTTGCTCTAGCATTTGAGTCTTTCTTACAATTTCAAAGTTATGACACACGCTTCTGTGTGCAGCCATCTTTTATTATATGGCTGCCTGATGCCACAGATTTAATGTTATGCACATCAAGTACCCAGCAGCTGCACAGCATCACAGCAAGCAATCAGACAAAATGGAAAATCACGGACACAAAATGGAAAGAAGAAACAATGTTTGAAAAAATTAAATCTCTATTACTAAATCTTTTAATCCTTGTTTTTTATTATTTAAAAGAGATTCATACCAATAGGTATAGTTGTTAAAAAGCTCCACATATTTAAACAAGTGTGTTCACCATAGGAAGATGCT
The DNA here is from genome assembly GCF_016835505.1 of Polypterus senegalus. Classification (NCBI taxonomy): domain Eukaryota; kingdom Metazoa; phylum Chordata; class Cladistia; order Polypteriformes; family Polypteridae; genus Polypterus; species Polypterus senegalus. The sequence continues at coordinate 123,840,762 of NC_053158.1, forward strand.
ATGTAGAGGTGGCCAACTCTGATCCTGGAGAGCTACAGTGGTTACAGGTTTTCATTCTGACCATTTTCTTAATTAGTGACTAGTTTTTGCTAATAATTAACTTAATTTAATTTATTTACTATTTAAGACTCAGACCCTTTAAATCAGGGAATGTCAGTCCTGGAGGGCTGCAGTTGGCTTCAGGTTTTTGTTCCAACCTAAATGCTCCAGGAGAAATCATTAATTGCTAATTAAGCATTTATTGCTCAAGTGACATTTTTCTGATTCATTTTAGCTGTCTTGCTTGTTAAGATTTTGAACCCTTAATTGCTTATTTTAGTCTTAAATAGCTGTATTCATTATTTTAACTACTCCTTATTTGCAATAAGATGCAAATGACAAAGGAACCACCAGTTCTACATCTAGCATGTCTCGATTTCCACCCATGTGTATTCATACTTAACTATTTGGTTTAATTAAGCACTTAGAAGGAAACTGAAAAGAAATTGAAGAACTGAAAATCACTCATCCTTTTGAGGCTTCAAATCACTTGGATGATACAGGTATCATTAGAAAGGAAAAGTAAAATCTATGATTTAAAAATGAACTGGCATGGTAGAGTTAAGTCACTAACAAGCCATGACATTAAATAAGATCTGCTATTAGTAAGGATTGGCTTCCAAATAAGCAACTTTATTTGGAACAAAAACATGCAGCTACTGTGGCTCTCCAGGATTGGAACTGGCCACTCCTACTATATAAAATGAAAATTGTTTGTAGTGTGGTTGAAGAGGAAGCGGAACAATGTGATGACCACAGGCATGAGGATAAAAAACTCCAAATTAGTTCTTTTGTATTACCAAATTCATTTACTTCTTTTTTTCTTCTATGAAATAAACTCTTGAACCCCTAGGCAAAATAGGAGCAAAAGTCATAATGCACTGGAATATCACTCCTTTTTTATGTTATGGTCATGCACATTTTAATTTCTGTTTTCAGTTTGATTTGTGGATATATGGGCTCCAACCCACCCAGATTATTCTTACTAATGGCAGGACTCCAAAGATTTAGAATTCAAATTATTCAGTTGTTTGCCAATCACCCTAATAATAGATAGTCATGATGATGACTGTGCATACAGCCCTTCCACTGGTTGTCAGATATAGCCAAAAATCCTTCAAATGGTAAGTGAGAATTATTTACTTAATGTTTGTCTGAAATGTAAGTTTAGCCACTATACTGATCTTAAGCACATTTTTCTCATAATAATTCTTTGACAAAAGTCATGCCTTTTGACAAAGGTAGAGAAATAAGAAACGTCATCCACCCGAAAGAAGTAAAAAAGATATACGGTACCTCTGTATATTTTACACTGTAATTGGAGTACACATCATCTATACTAATAAAAGGCAAAGCCCTCACTCACTCACTCACTCACTCACTGACTCATCACTAATTCTCCAACTTCCCGTGTAGGTAGAAGGCTGAAATTTGGCAGGCTCATTCCTTACAGCTTACTTACAAAAGTTGGGCAGGTTTCATTTCGAAATTCTATGCCTAATGGTCATAACTGGAAGGTATTTTTCTCCATTAACTGTAATAGAGTTGAGCTGGACAGACGTGGGGGGGGCGGAGTTTCGTGTGACATCATCACGCCTCCCACGTAATCACGTGAACTGACTGTCAACGCAGTGGGTAGAAAACCAGGAAGACCTCCAAAAAGCGCTTAAGAAAACATGCATTATATAATTGAGAAGGCAGCGAAACAATAAGAAGCGAGCGAGTGACATATACTACCATATTCATGAGTTTCCTGGTACACCGATTACATTTATCAACGCATCCCGATTAATTTAACCCTCGCACCACCTTAGTTTGAGAAGTATGAAAAAATATGAGGTTAACACAGAAAAACAAATCACCAATTAAAGCTTTATGAATAATCGATTCGCCATCAATAATTATTTTGGTAAATGCGCGCGCGCTGGCTGCTTGACTTTTGCTGGGCAGGAGACCACAGTTTTTGCAGACACGTTCATGATATCAAAAGTCTCAGCGCTCTTTGGAGGTCATTCATATATTATATATATAGCAAAATACCCGCGCCTCGCAGCGGAGAAGTAGTGTGTTAAAGAAGTAATGAAAAAGAAAAGAAAACATTTTAATAATAACGTAACATGATTGACATTGTCATGAGTGTTGCTGTCATATATATGCCTGCCTAAATAAGTCACCCTCGCTTTGCTCTTACTTTTTTACTGTTCATTTAATAATGGCTAGTGGCGGAAAAATTATAAAACGGAAGGAGGATGGCTTTACCAAAACAATTATTGATGGCGAATCGATTATTCATAAAGCTTGAATTGGTGATCTGTTTTCTGTGTTAACCTCATATTTTTTCATACTTCTTCTCAAACTAAGGTGGTGCGAGGGTAAAATGAATCGGGATGCGCTGATCAATGTAATCCGTGTACAGTACCAGGAAATCATGCATTGACAAAAGCTCCCCTTTGCTTGTAATGCAAAGTGTGATTAAATGCATTATTTTTTAACGCGTTATGGAGCACATGCATCGAAGCTTCTCGGCTGTGCTTGTGCTAAGAAAAGGAAAGATTTTAAAATAACGTAACACGATTGTCAATGTGACCTTTTGTAAGTAGTGCCTGGAGGATTCAGTGTGGAGAAACTCTATAGAGACAGCGTGTGTATTAACTTGTGGATTTTTCTGTGAGTATTTGGTGGCAGTCTCAGGAAGTTGCTTCGGAAGACAGCGTTAGCCGCGGAGCTCAGCTCAGAGCAAAATGAGGTGGGAGGGGAGATGATGACGTGACTCCCCCACCCGCCTTAACTGTCAATCCCCACAAACACAGTCTCTCGGAATTTGCATAAGCACACCCCTTCACCTACAATTTTAACTTAGTTACAAAGTGATCAAAACTCTCGTATGTGAAATGCCAGCGGTAGCCTGTCTATGAACTTAATTTAAAGTTTAGGTTTACACCGTGCTTTCTTTCCGAGCTGGCAACACTCATGAATATGGTAGTATATGTCACTCGCTCACTTCTTATTGTTTTTCGCTGCCTTCTCAATTATATAATGCATGTTTTCTTAAGCGCTTTTTGGAGGTCTTCCTGGTTTTCTACGCACTGCGTTGACAGTCAGTTCACGTGATTACGTGGGAGGCGTGATGATGTCACACGAAACTCCGCCCCCCACGTCATTGCAGCTCAACTCCATTACAGTTAATGGAGAAAAATACCTTCCAGTTATGACCATTAGGCATAGAATTTCGAAATGAAACCTTTGTAAGTAAGCTGTAAGGAATGAGCCTGCCAAATTTCAGCCTTCTACCTACACGGGAAGTTGGAGAATTAGTGATGAGTCAGTGAGTGAGTGAGTGAGTGAGTGAGTGAGTGAGTGAGTGAGGGCTTTTCCTTTTATTAGTATAGATATATACAGATCTACATATATACACACACATATATATATATATATAAATATACATATCCACATATATATATACACATATATATACATATCTACATATATATACAGTACACATACATACATATATATACTGTATATAGCAAAATCCCCACGCTTCGCAGAGAAGAAATACTGCTTTTAAATTTTTATTAAGAAAAAAAGAAAATATTTTTAAACTGAGGGAAAATATACCAATAACTATTTGTTAAGGATCTCTTTGTATACCACGTTGTCAGTTCAGCGCTCCAGTTGTAATATGACCAAGCTTTTTGAGCTTACTCTTGAGCATGCAATGTATAGTTGTCCAGGAGAAAAGCAATCTTGCCTCAAATCAATGGCAACCTTTTGTAGGGTCTGTCCCTGAGACTTATTAATTGTCATCGCGAAGCAGAGTCTTACTGGAAATTTGAGGCATTTTAATTGAAATGGGAGATCAGAGGGTATAACGGTGATGCGAGGAATACATTCAGAGTATGGCACTCTGCTGTTTTTTTGTGTAGCTGCCTTCACACAGCTTCTCCTCTGCTTTATAAACGAACGGCATATAAGACCGTCGTTTCTCCTTGCTTCACGGTTCTGTACTGTTTTATTGTTCGTTTATTACGATTGCTATAGTTATTGTGTAGCTATTTGAGACCTACTTTACTGTTCAGGTACCCATTTCCTTTATTTAATCCGCAGCTTCTCTGCTATTTTTTGTTCGCTTATTACGATTAGAGTTATTTATTGATTCCCCTCTTTAGCTAACTGCCTGCTCATATAAGGCGATCCATTGTTTTTTTGTGAAGCAGCCTTTAAACAGCTTCTCCGCTGTTTTATAAACGAACGACATATAAGGCCATCCTTTTTCCTTGCTTCGCCAAGGTAGCTGCCTTTTTATTTAATCCATGGGTTTTTCGCTGTTTTATTGTTCATTTATTACAATTGTTATAGTTCTGTTTGTATAACACGTTGTCAGTTCAGCACTCCGGTTGTAATATGACCAAGCTGTGCGAGCTTACTCTTGACAATGCAACGTATAGTTGTCCAGGAGAAAGGCAATCTTGCCTCAAATCAATGGCAACCTTTTGTAGTGTCTGTCCCTGAGACTTATTACTTGTCATCGCGAAGCAGAGCCTTACTGGAAATTGGAGGTATTTGAATTGAAATGGGAGATCAGAGGGTATAATGGGGATGCGATGTATACATTCAGAGTGTGGAGAAACTCTTGAGACAGCGTGTGTATTAACTTGTGGATTTTTCTGCGAGTATTTGGTGGCAGCTTGACGAAGTTGCTTCCGTAAGACCGCGTTAGCTGTGGAGCTCAGCTCGGAGCATATTCTTTTCCTACCTTGTCAAATTGTGTAATGCGTTTTTTGAACAGGTTTGATTCATGGAAGTGATCACTCGTACTGCGTTCTGTCAGTTCACGTGAGCTGCTCTCTTGTGTGATGTTGCAATGTCCACGACTTTATTTAATGTTAGCTAAGACCCGGCACTTAAAAGTTTCTCGCTACAGCTATTTTAACTCCGTTACAAAGTGATCCAAAATCTTGTTTATACCTCGTGTCTTATCATTAAACTTGTATCTTGCGAATATGGTATTCGTCATAGGCATGACAAATGGCAGCGGGAGCGTGTCTATAAACTTAATTTAAACTTACAGTTTACACCGTGCTTTGTTTCCGCAGTAGCTGCACTTATGAATATGCTTGCATGTGTTTTTTTCTTCAGCGCTTTTGGAGCTCTTCCTTGTTTTCTACGTACTGCGTTCACAGTCAGTTCATGTGATTACGTGGGAGGTGTGATGATGCAACACGAAACTCCGCCTCCCACGGCCATCGAGCTGCAGTCTATTACAGTATATGGATAAAAATAGGTTATAAGTTATAATTAGTAATAGTTATGACCATTATGCATAGAATTTCGAAATGAAACCTGCCCAACTTTTGTAAGTAAGCTGTAAGGAATGAGCCTGCCAAATTTCAGCCTTCTACCTACACGGGAAGTTGGAGAATTAGTGATGAGTGAGTCAGTGAGTCAGTCAGTCAGTCAGTGAGTCAGTCAGTCACTCAGTGAGGGCTTTGCCTTTTATTAGTATATACTGTATATAAGGCTCCAGCTCCCCTTGCTGGGTCTTCAGCCATACTTTAAATAGTGCCCAACTCCAGAAGTGCTTCTGTCCACATGACTTGCCAGCAGTTCTGGGTCAGCTGGAGAATCCAAGTTCTTTAGTCAGCCCAAAAGTACTTCAGGGCTCCCATTTGCGTTATCTATTAGTACTTCTGGGCTATAGGGAAAGTATGGCTCCCCAGGTCCTTCAACAGCTCCCCTTGGTGGCACCTACAGCACCCAACAGGGCCGAGAAACCGAACTCCAAGTTCCAGGATGCCCTGAGGGCACTGCTGTATTTCAGGGGAGCTACTATCTAGCATCTTGGGGGAAGCAGTGTCCAAAAGTAACTGCCTTCCCCAATTCTTTCATTCTCAGGGCATCCTGGCTGGGTTGATTTTCAGCCATCCATCACAACATATATGTGTTTTTACAAGCATACCTGCCACCTATACTTATTCCACAATGTACATCCAACAAACCATTTATCCTTTTGACTGTGACCACTGCAGCATGAACAAAATGCTGGTTGGAAGAAGACAAGCATACAGAGCAAGCTACTGTGTATGGGCCCCCAAGATAAACTGCATGCACCCACCTTCCATTCCCACATCTTTCTCAGCACAACTGCTGGCACATGTCAATAAACCCCCAACAACACTATAAGCCTCATGCATATCAAAACAATTGTTTTTCAAATACTATATTATTTCACTTTACATGGGGAAAGTAAACCTGATAAAATCAAAACAGTAATTTATCATACATAAACACATCACTACTCTAAATTATGCACTGGTGCTGACTCAATTATTTCAAAGTCAACCTATAAGTATCTCCCAAATTAACTTACATGAAAACTTATATGATTTCTTATTAGAAAAACTGTGATATCATGCATTGAGACAGTGGTGGTATAGTGTCTACAGGAATAATGGGTCAATGTTTAAAGATGAATGTTATATTTCAGTTTTATCAGTTTCTGTGATGAAGAAGGGGCCTGAGTTGCCTTGAAAGCTTGTATACTGTAATCTTTTTAGTTAGTCAATAAAAGGTGTTATTTTTCTTGACTTCTCACTAGCTGTAATGTGGAAATGCATGCTGACATTCACTTTTTATTGCAATATATGTGTGTATGTTTTATTTATTGTATATACTTTGTTTAAAAGCAGAGCATTTTTTTAGACTTATAGTTAAATTAAACCTATTTACTCTCACTCACTTTACATCTGGTAACATAGTGAAGGTCAGACTTTCCTTGCAGTGACAGTACAACCCCATTAAAGGTGCGACAGGAATATTTTCACTTGATGCTCAGAACACACTTTCTGGCTCCTATCCATCCAAAGGAATAGCAACTCTATTTTGAAGTCTTATTGAATTGTCAAGTTACTCATCTTCCCTTGCAGCATGAGCCCAGCAGCTTTACTCAGGAATTTCATTTTGGATGCTTGCACCTAGAATTTATTTTTTAAGCCTCTTAATAAACAGTATGGAAAGGTAGTTTTCTCAATCTCACGAGAAATCAATTGAAAAACCTTATACATAATAAAACAAACACAATTAGCTAACCATCGTGCAAAGATTTTATTTCACTTGTCTTGTCTTCACCTTTCATGGAGGTTGAACCCATAAACTCAGGCAAAATAATTACTTCTTGAATTTATTTTTTCAGTCACTTACAAAGCTTAATGAGCATAGATAAGAATGAATATGCACATAAAGAGATTACTCCAAGGACTTTTTTCTTGTTTTACGGCTGTCTGCTATAGCACTACTTTCTTAGGATCAACTTGTTGGTCATTTTCACAGTAGCATCCCATATCAACCGTAAGCAACACTAAGAAGTATGTACTGTATGATTGACTTAGGCTAGCAGCCTCTTTACCTGCAGATCACAAATTACTTCTTTCCAGGAGAAAGATTAGTATGCTTAGAAATGAAGTTCAGTATAATCAAGACTTTAACACTAGTCTCAGGCAGTAGTGGCACCAGAATTTCATAAAAATGGTGGGCCTGATGTTGCTTTTATTATTATTAAATATACATCCATTTAGAAAATGACAAGTCTAGTCACGTCTAGTTGCACGTCTAGTTTGAATGTATCGTGTTAACACCAGTGTAAATGCACTTAGAAATGGTGAAGATAAATTGACATACCTACCTTTTCTTGATAAGTATGATATGTACAGTGAAATGGACTTACACCAGTGAGAACAGCATGCAAGCCTCATACTTGTTTTCTCGAAATGTGGGTCACTTCCCATATGTGCGTGAGAATCGGCATGCACTCTTAATGGCTCAGGAAGTGGTGTGTCTTTCGCATGGTCTAATCATACACTCATACGTTTCGGTAGACGTTTGACTTCTCCCCGTCTGCTTAAGACATCGAAAAATTTCTCAAGCAAGGAGACAAGGGCACCACAGAAGCGAAAGAAAAGCAAATGATTATTTCAAATATATTTTCAAAGTAAGTCAGGAGAATATAGTAAAAAGTTTTGTTAAAAAAGACATTTACATTCCAACATTCTGCTGAAAGGTAAAGTAGACGGCAGAGCGCCCTTTCCTATCCTTTTTACAGTATTATGAGAACATTAGGAATGAGTGCCCTCTCAGTAAGACTCTCAGTCACCAGTTTGCAATGCCATGACAACCAAAGGACCATAGAGTAAATTCGTATTTCACAGATAAATGCTAATTTAATTAATTATACATTTTCAAGTTTAATATTCAATTTTTCATTGTGTATTAAAGGTGCAGCTAGATTTAAATTATCAGTGAATTTTGGTGTTGCAATAGCTTTGTGGGAGATGCGGGAGAATAGAGGGGATGGAAAATGAAAACCAAAGCCTTTTGGGTGTGGCTGAAATAATAAATTGCTGAGAGAACCTGCCTATGTCTGTTTTCTGTGCCTCAAACTGGTATCAAACAAATGCAACTTTTTGCAATATAGCGTGACCTGCTCCGTCAAAGGAGGTTTTCATGTATAGTGAATAGGTGGGAAAAATAATAATAGATGCTGAATTATTACTTAAAAGCGCTGGTGTTCGAAGCGCTGCTTCGATGCTTGTTTCTATGAGGGGCCAAACAGTCATTAAATTGTATATTTGTGTATGTAATCTATTTGTTTACATTTGAACACCATTAGTTTATGAATATTTAAATATCAGTTTGCGTGCATACTTAATTGGTTTCAAATCAAATCAAATCAAATCAAAATCTTTATTGTCATTGTAGCAAGGTGACATTGTACAAAAAACTTTTTAGTTGCAATTTTCCAGTGTAAAAAATAAAATGAAAACAAAACCAAAAACACAATTACTCAGGTTAAAACTAAAAGAAAAAGGAAATAAAATAAGTACCAAAATAATCCATAACAGTAGAACAATGTTTTCCACTCATACTGTCATATTGCACTTCAACAACAACAACATTTATTTATATAGCACATTTTCATACAAACAGTAGCTCAAAGTGCTTTACATAATAAAGAATAGACAAATAAAAGACACAATAAGAAAACAAAATAAATCAACATTAATTAACATCGAATAAGAGTAAGGTTCAATGGCCAGGGGACAGAAAAACAAAAACTCCAGACGGCTGGAGAAAAAATAAAATCTGTAGGGATTCCAGACCATGAGACCGCCTAGTCCCCTCTGGGCATTCTACCTAACATAAATGAAACAGTCCTCTTTGGATTTAGGGTTCTCACGGAAGGGCTTGATGAAGATGGTCACGCAGAGTTCTGCCTTTTAATCCATCCATCATTGTTGGAGCATCATGAAGCTTTGAGTAGGTGGAGGTGGCGCACTTGTCCCTTATCCAATGTTAACTTAGAGCTGTATTGTAAACATGAGAGTGTGTTATATTGTAAACATGAAGGTGCACTAGGTCAGATTGACCACTTAGGCAGCATTCAGCATGGTGATGGCTGAAGGATAGAAACTGTATCTCAGTCTATTTGTCTTAGTCTTTATGGAACTGAAATGTCTGCCTGAAGGCAGGCATTCAAGCAATGCATGTCCTGGGTGTGATGGGTCCTGAAGAATTTTCTTGATGTTCCTGAGACAACAGGAACTATGTAGTTCTTCTAGTGAGGGGAGAGGACAGCCAACTATCCGCTGGGCGTCCTTAATGACCCTGTGGAGCTCTTTCCTCTGTGCTACTGTGCAACTGGAGAACCACGCACAGAGACAGTAGGCCGGGATGCTCTCTAATGTACAGCAGTAAAAGGACACCAGCAGTTTCTCAGGGATGTTGTTCTTCCTAAGCACCCTCAGGAAGTAGAGTCTCTTTTGGGCCTTCTTCACTACCTCAGCAGTGTGTGTTCCCCAGGTCAAGTCCTCCCTAATGGTGACTCCTAAGAAATGGAAGTCTGAGACCCTCTCCACACAGTCCCCACTGATGATGAGTGGCTGGATGTTGTCTGCCTTCTTCCTGAAGTCCACGATGAGCTCCATGGTCTTGGGTATATTTAGTTTGTGTGCATGCAATGGTTTCATTCATATGAACTGGTTCATATGTCCGTATGTTATTGGTTTGTGAGTGAACTATATCCGTTTGTATAACCATATCACTGGTTTGCATATGAGCTATATTGATTTGCATGTGTATATCACTGTTTCTGGTACGTTTGTTGTTGGTTTGTAATTGAACTGCACCAGTTTACACTCGATTGGTATCGGTTTGGGTATGAACTATTGGCTTGCGTTCATATACTACTGCTGTGTTGGTCTAGCAATGGATTTGTGTATGCACTGTACCATATAGGTTTCATGCAAGTCATATACTCATTTCATGTGGGTAGATTTTAAATAAGTCAGAACAAAGAAATTAATTTTCTATTTGTCTTTTTTTATCTACAACATTAGGCTTGCGGAATCCTTAGTAAGAATACTAATAACAGCATCAATAATGATGATACGATTTCAAAGGGAAATATTTATTAAAGGATCAGCGGATCTATGGGTGAGGCATGTTATATAGTTTTATTTAAACTCTTGTTTGTTGTATAGTACATTCTGCCAATTGCCGTTAGTTTTTTTAGACATCAAACACTGGAAGCAGCTGTCGAACCCTTCTCTATGCTGCCAATCCATAGTGGCAAAATGTAAAAAAAAATAAATGTTTAGCAGACACCATTGAACTTGATTATAAGTTTGTGTAACATAAATGCAATTTTTTGAGGTGTGGTTTACTTTCACCAATGACAGATTCCTGTTTCTTACCAAACTTCTCGCTAACCTTTGAGCAATGGACGAAAGAGCTTGGTGAGAGAATATAATGAGAGGTGTACGTGTGGACTCTCACCATTCGTTATCAAGAAACCAGCCCATATTCATGACTTGGCTGATCCTTCAATATTTGGTGGCTGGGTGGTTAATGCACACTCAGTAGTTGAGTTGGTAGCATAACCATTGCTACAGTAAACACATCTTGCACCAGGACTTCCAATTGCCATTGAGGAATCACGTAAATGTTCAGTGTCGACATCAGACTTAGGCAGGTTTTGTACTTCCTATGTTTTCTTTACCTATTGAAGCCTTTGTATAAAACATCATTCCCGTTGCCCCCCAACAAGACATGACCCTACAGTAGCTGATGAATGACTTGTGAAGGATTCTTTCTTCTTGAATGACTATTTTCAGTGAATCATACCAATCAATTCAGTGGAGCCCAATGAGAGTGCTAATGTAATATTAGTAAGTTACTGATAGCCTCCTGTCAATACTACTTGTTTTGAGTAGCTTTGATTGAAAATATTTTAATGCAATCTTATTTTTTAAATGCAACATACAGTGTAAAATCACTATTCATATATGTGCTTTCCAAATACTTTATGTTAAATTAACCTTTCTACTGGAAGTCAACACTGGTGATTTTGCTGTGAAAGTTTGTAATCAAGTGATATTTTAATGAAGTCTATTAAAATGAATTCAGCAAAGGCTAATTTTAAAATTAATAAGGCTAATTTAAAAAAAATAAAACCCTAAGCTATAGGGTGGGTCAATGTGTAAAGTGGGTGGGCCATTCCTGGTTTGAGAAGTGTCAATCAGCTGCATTTCCTGAACCTTGTATTTTTGCTGACATGGTGGTGGGTTTAGTTCTTTGCCAGCTACCGCCACTACTTAAGTCTTTTCTTAAGGTGTATATGCAAAGTATACATTCCAAACATTACCAGGTATGCAATATTAGCCTTTTTGTTGATTTGGTCTTCCAACCTCAAAAATTAGGCTGTTGGCTGAGGAGGTGTAAATGGTGGCATTTATAAGTAGGTTTCATTTTGGAGTATCCTGGAAAGGTGATGACGTTGGCTATACCTATCTGATACTCTTATAACTCTTACAAAAGTTCATTCTATGCCAATGAAGTTATGTCCCATATTTTATATGTGCAGAATCATTAGCAAAGTCTAGTTCACTAAAATCTGTTACACTAAAGCCCATCATCAGCCCCGCTTTTATATGAGCCTCACTGTATACCTTGCAGGTGGTGTACTCTTAAAGCAGCTGCATGTTCCTTTTACGCCATGTGGGGCACCCGGATACCCGACATTTGCCTGGATTCATGAATCACAGGGCTGGGTGTTGGTGTCTATATTTTTGGTTGTACATTTTATCATTTGAAACTTCATATGTGTCCAATTTTAAAATTATTTGTCTGGCTCTCTTCATAAAACAAGAAAGGATAAATCTTTCAGAAGCATGCAAGATCAGACCTACACCATTCCAATGTCATCATGGTTAGGGAAAGCAAAAACAATTAGTGAAGCATCATTTAACAAAAAGATGCGTGTAATATTGACAAACAAGGTATGTTTGCTGATGTAAAGTAGCATAAGTGTACATATCCTGAATCAGCTGTACTAGTAAATTTTTTGCTTTTAAATTAAATTGTTCTTAATTGAATGATGATGTGTAAGCATGTCAGATGCAGCAATGCAGCAGACTGTACAACAAGTGATTTATGGCCTTCACATTGCAAATTTCTAAGATGTACACAGGGCCAATGTAGGTTAACTAAATTTGTGTTTTTATAGTGTTGTTTTAACATAATATAGACTTTTGCAATGTAAATACTGAGCATACACAAAATTTCACATTTTTATTTCAATTATTTCAGAATAACATAAAATTGATCATTCCTACATTTTCCACAAAAAAAATCATTAGAACATATAAAATTAAAACATTTCCTTTCTCGTAGAAAATTTTTGTTCAGCTTTGTTTTTGACATTTTGTTCAAAGATATATTTATTACAGCATTAAGTGATGAAGAGTCTAATTCAGCAATTGTACTGAACAGGTCCTTTCATATGGTATGAAAGGTGTTATACATTTCTGAGGAAGGCAATGTCTCTCTTTTTTCTTTGCCAGTAGAATGAGGCACCGTTTTCTATTTAAATGCACTTATACCCAGAAAATTGAAGGCACAAGCATCAGGTAAGACGATCAGGGAATCAGAAGAGGCTGTCAGTGTTCTGACCACACAAGGTAACACAGACATTATTTTGTGTGCTGCTTATTTTCTAAAACATTCATGAGATTTCTAAAAAGCAAATTAAAATGTCTATGAAAGTGAGTGGTTTAATCAGTATAGAATAGTAAAACTAAACCAAAGCACCCAGGATTACAGTTTCCATCAGGTACTGCATTAATTCCATTTTGCAGCATTGTGCTTTGGTTAATTATTTGTACCCGGTTTTATTTTTATGTTTTCTTGCATGGCAAATTTGATACTATTACTTCTATATAATGTACATTAATTGCATATCACCCCTGATATTAGGAAAAATGATAGTTTTTTTTCAATTATCCATCTCCATTTTTAAAAGAAGCACCTATTTTTTTCTTACCACATTTCTACTGTATTTCATTCATGCAGTTTCACACTGTAGACCATCATCAAGATCAGATCTTATCTGACAGAGTATGCAACACAACTTCTGGTCCAGGCTTTGGTCTTGTCGCATCTAGACTACTTGCTTCTAGCAGGAGTAACCGCATGTGCTATCAAGCCAAACTCTTTTCTTGTGTAATTCCTAGTTGTTAGAACAAACTACTCACCTCCATCCGTACTGCTAACTCCCTCATTGTAGTAAACAAGCAATTGAAAATCCATGTGTTCTGCGAATATTTGTCTAACTGATACAAAAAAAACATCTTTGTGATATTTTATATTGTTGGTTAATTTGTTGTTATTTGTTAAAGTTTAATTGCCTTATTGATTATAATTCATGATTGTATATTTATTAGTTATTGAATCTTTTTCAGCTGTGGCAATCAAGTTTTTGTTACCTGCCCTACTACACTTACTGAACAAACATACCCTTGCGTAATATTACTCGATTATGTTTACCTGTTTTGTAAGTCGTTTTGGATAAAATCATCTGCCAAGCAAATGAATGTAAATGTAAATTAAATTTAGCTTCTGTTTTTCTTCATATTTTTTTCAGTTTGTTACTCTTTTTATTATTCTCAGTTATCTAATAATGTAAAAAGTACAATATCATAATAAATACTTGATTGATAAGGTTAATTTGGAAATAGATTGATTGCAATTAGATGTTTTCACACCTCGCATGATAATATACATACTGTACATAATACTGGTTGTCTTCTTAATGCAGTACTCCATTCAACTACTATGACCACAGGCAAGGAGGTATGGTGACTCTCATTATTTCATCCCCACAATAAATATTGCTTTATATATCCATCTCACCCTGTGTTGAGTTCAAAGAAATAGTTCCATTCATACCTAAATTGTTTGCTTGCTCGAATTCTAGTTTCTCACTGACACTTCCCTTTAATCTCTTAAAGTTCAGTGTGACAAGGCAGCGTGACTATCATGATGTCTTGCCTAAAGTATTGTTCATTTCACATGCTTAGTAATGCAGTGTATGAAGATACAAATTTGTGGTGCCCAAGAAAAAAACGCTCAAAATAAAAGTGCCCTTAAAAGGCTAGAATAAAAAATAGTAATTAAATGACATCTCCAAAATAGCTAAAAATAAAAATAAAAACAATCTTTAATAAAAAATAATAATGCTTGACAACCAAAGCAAATGCAAGAAATAAATTAATAAAGTGTTCTTGACATTTGCACAACAGATCAGTGACTGTAGCATTATGGCAGAGAAGACCTTGTCTCTTTAACAATTAAAATGGAGCATGTTTTTTGTAAAAGTTTCTTTGTACTTCTCCTTTTTGACAACTACCTAAGTCAACTGTGCAAAGAGTCAGTGAATAATTTATTTATTAATTTATTAGCTGTGCTACCTGTCTAAGAGGAATTAAAATCTAGGTAATCAACGTATACTTCAAGTTTTTTATTTGATAAATGGGTTGTCAATTTGGTCTAGCACAACAATACGCACCATGATTTTGTGGCTTGCTCTCAGAGTCGTTTGTTAAACTGACCACTCTTATAGTTGAAGTGCTTTGCTGGTAAAATATGGCAGTGGTCGTTATTATATTGGCCAGGTTCAAAGACTCTAACCTAGTCATGTTGGGGCTTTGGTTTCGTAACGTGCATATCAATTTATCATTTTTCACATAAAAATTGCTCACTATGTGAAGTTATAAGTCATTATCATTACAACTATAAACCTAGTTCACATGGCCTTCGAAAGTGTATGAAGGTCACTACCAGGCTGATGTGGATATTGTATGACATTGGACAATACAGTATGTTGATAGGACCAGTTTTCTTATTTTTAGACCCTTATATGGTATTTATATTATTATAATTTTATGATTTTTTTTTGTCCATTCTACATGTTTGCTTCTTTTATAAGTAGTCTTCCTAACCCTAAATGCAGAGAAAACTTATAAGTTAGTGGCAGGGTTGGCACTCCAGCCACTGTAAAAAAACCTCACACTCTTCCAGTGTGGTCCTGAGGTGTCACCATTTGCATGGCTGCTGGGTGTGGCAACTTGCTGTAATCAGCGCATGCTTCCAATTTCTCCTCCTCCTCTCCTGGAAATTGGGCTGACATGAAGATACACAGACACACACACAGATATCTGTGCTTTTATTAAGGTGGATTTTATTTTTTATTCATTTATTTATTACATCATCCTTCAAAAAAAGAGAGAAAAAAAAACCCTTAAATAAATAATGTCTATGTATAGGAGGTGTAACATAAAGAAAATAATAATCAAATCCATACTGCTTTTTGATTAAAAAAATCACCAAGAAATCCAATTATTTATAATAATGGAAATCTTTAAAAATATTTTAATGTATTCTTTTCATCTCAATGGAAATGTCTTAGTGGAAAGGGTATGAAGTTAATTTGATGTTAAGAGCCTTACTAAACTATTGTATAGGTAATGCTTTCTGCTCCAAAGCTCCTTGAGTTTTAGATGCCATGATAGTGGATGGTAAATAGCACCCGGTCAAAGAGGATAGATAGATAGATAGATAGATAGATAGATAGATAGATAGATAGATAGATAGATAGATAGATAGATAGATAGATACTTTATTAATCCCAAGGGGAAATTCACATAATCCAGCAGCAGTATACTGATACAAAGAAACAATATTAAATTAAATAGTAATAAAAATGAAAAAAATTAAAATAAAATTTTTGTTAGCATTTACTCCCCCAGGTGGAATTGAAGAGTCGCATAGTGTGGGGGAGGAACGATCTCCTCAGTCTGTCAGTGGAGCAGGACAGTGACAAAAGTCTGTCACTGAAGCTACTCCTCTGCCTGGAGATGACACTGTTCAGTGGATGCAGTGGATTCTTCATGATTGACAGGAATTTGCTTAATGCCCGTTGCTCTGCCACAGATGTTAAACTGTCCAACTTTAATCCTACAATAGAGCCTGCCTTCTTAACAAGTTTCTCCAGGCGTGAGGCGTCTTTCATCTTTATGCTGCCACCCCAGCACACCACCGCGTAGAAGAGGGCACTCGACACAACTGTCTGATAGAACATCTGCAGCATCTAACTGCAGATGTTGAAGGATGCCAACCTTCTCAGAAAGTATAGTCTGCTCTGACCTTTCTTACATAGAGCATCAGTATTGGCAGTCCAGTCCAATTTGTCATCCAGCTGCACTCCCAGATATTTAAAGGTCTGCACCCTCTGCACACAGTCACCTCTGATGATCACAGGGTTCATGAGGGGCCTGGGCCTCCTAAAATCCACCACCAGCTCCTTGGTCTTGCTGGTGTTAAGGTGTAAGTGGTTTGAGTCGCACCATTTAACAAAGTCTTTGATTAACTTTCTGTACTCCTCCTCCTGTCCACTCCTGATGCAGCCCACAATAGCAGTGTCATCAGCGAACTTTTGCACGTGACAGGACTCCGAGTCATATTGGAAGTCTGATGTATATAGATTGAACAGGACCGGAGAAAGTACAGTCCCCTGCGGTGCCCCTGTATTGCTGCACACAATGTCAGACCTGCAGTTCCCAAGACGCACATATTGAGGTCTGTCTGTAAGATAGTCCACAATCCATGCCACCAGGTGTGAGTCTACTCCCATCTCAGTCAGCTTGTCTCTAAGGAGCAGAGGTTGGATGGTGTTGAAGGCGCTAGAGAAGTCCAAAAACATAATTCTTACAGCACCACTGCCTCTGTCCAGGTGGGAGAGGGATCGGTGAAGCATATAGATGATGGCATCCTCCGCTCCCACCTTCTCCTGGTATGCGAACTGCAGAGGGTCGAGGCGTGGTGGACCTGTGGCCTCAGGTGGTGAAGCAGCAGCCGCTCCATGGTCTTCATCAGATGTGACGTCAGAGCAACAGGCCGGAAGTCATTCAGCTCACTAGGACGTGATACCTTTGGGACAGGAGTGATACAAGATGTTTTCCAAATCCTTGGGACTCTCCCCTGTTCCAGGCTCAGGTTGAAGATGCACTGTAGAGGACTCCCCAGTTCCAACGTACAGGCCTTCAGCAATCGTGGCGATACACCATCTGGACCCGCTGGAGGTGGTCCTTCTGTTAATTTTCATACATCTTACTTAATTATGCCAATATTGTTTTAGTGAGGATTTATTATGCATGCACTAAATTGTATTGTTTTGCAAGTCAGGATTAAGTTCATCAAGGGAAAGTAAATTAGTCAGCAGCTACATTCACATAACAGAGCCTGACTTGAGTACTTGTATGTCAAGATGTAGAGTCAATCATAAGCTACAATTAATGACAGGGACACTGAAGTATCACATAAAGGACAATCTGTGGCAATGCAAATAGTAGCAAGTAATCATAGAGAAAAAAAATTCTACTGAAAATCAGAATATTTTAAGCATATCTTAAAAGATATAAATTATTTAAAAAATAAGAATGATTGATAAAAATGTATTTTTAAATTAAAGTCAGTGTGTGTATGACCTTTTTATATAAATAAATAAAAGAATATTGGCTACAGTCTCACTGTGAGTTTGGTTTTGAATTTTATGGACACATTTGCTTTTCCTGTCACCTACTAGGCATGCTTTGCCTGATATTTAGTTGATACAGATATTGCCTTATAGCTATAGAGTCATGGATTGTAATCCTAGCCCAGTCACAGTGTGTGTGTTTTTTTATCTGGATACCCCAATTTCCCCTCCATCTGTCTGTCTCATTTAACTTGAATTGAATTAAGCAAGCTTGAAAAATGAATGAATTAATTAATGAATGACTTCTTCGGACAGCTACATCAACTATGTCCCAGTCAAATAAACAAAATCATGGGTACCTGGCACAGGGAATGTCATGTTTTTCTTCATATGTTCATGCTGTAATAGCTTGTTTTTGATTCCTTATCTAATGTATGTCTTGTCTGAGTGTGACAAGACTGTGGAAATATAGCTGAGGCCCTTTGAAAATTATATGCTATCTTGTCTGGATGCCAAATTTGACACTTTTAGGAAGGAATGTATAGCTCAAGAAAGTGTAAAATTGTTTTTGAATGAAGTAACTGAAGTCTGATCACTGCTCAACATAATTATATGTAGCCTAGAAATGTTATAAGTATACTCATTTGAAAGTTCTGTATGATCCTGCCTTATGCTTACTAACTGTTCTCTTGTTATTTTGAGAAAAGTTCACTCTGATTAATTCAGTTTAAGCTTATAACATAAGCTGGCAGCTGGCTTGTATGCTATTATGCAGCTTAATCATACCAGTGTTTTGTAACTTTTTCTTGTCCTGTGTCAAATTTGCAGCTGTTATGTAGGTGTTTGAAGAAACACATTTCTGTCAATTAAGAAATGTTTCAGCATGTGAATAGTGAGTGACACTAAAGCAAGTGATGCAAATCTATATATTCCAGTTAGTATTTTGCCTTTAAATGTATTTAAAAAAATGTAATAATAGTAATGTTAAATTATCATGTCACAATAAGGCTTTTCTGCATTTATACTAACTGAAGTACAGTCAGATTATGGATAACTGTGTAACTATAATTAGTAGCATCAAAAAGATTTAGAAGTTGACAGTCTTAAGATAGAATAATATACAATGAAGCCGAACTGTGACAATTGTTAAAAATAAAATTTCTGCAGTTAACATTGAAGCCCAGACTCCTCGGGACCACAAACCGCTACATCGTCTCCGGCTGACAGCGAAATGGGGAGTGAATGTACGAGTGCGAGTGACACAGGTCGTGATAGCTCGCCGATTGGAGAAGATCATCTGAAACTGGAAACTTTCAAATACTTCACGCGAGCCGGGAAAACCGGCTACAATAAAGCCCCCGGCCTCGCCTACGGTGCACAAAAGCAGAAATGATTTGTCTGAACTGAAGGTGATGATCGCTGAGCTCAAGCAGAGCTCAAGCAAGAGATAAAGAAAGATATAAAGAAAAGCGAGAAGGCAAATGAGAAGGCAAGGGAAAAAGCAAATGAGAACCTGCGACAGGAGCTGCAACAGGAGCTGCGACAGATGCGGCAGCAGGATAATAAAGACTTGGACGAACACATATGTATTTGCTTTCAGGCAGTCTTTAAAGATATGGTGGGTAAAACTGAAGAGAACATTCAGGAAACCTCGTCTAAACTGAGCACATTTGCTGATCAACTGGAGGATGTCAAGGATACATTCACGACTCAGATTGAATCAGCCGAAAATCTAGCTGCCAGTGCTGAAGTAAAAGCAACAACTGCCAGCTCCAAATGCAAAAATCTCAGAGACAGACTTGCTTCTTTGGAAGATGGAAGCATAAGGAATAATATTAGAATCGAAGGTCTACCTGAGAATCGAGAAGGTCCAAACCTAGTGAAATTCACAGCTGAACTATTTTCTAAAATAATTGGAGAGGACTTTGAAGCAGATTCTGTGATAGCAGCGGCTTATCGCGTACGCGGATCAAATACCGTTAGACCTAGATCTTTTATTATTCGATTCAAGAGATTATTATTTAAGCTAGAGGTGATGGCACTCCTCAGACACAAGTAAGAGATTATATATGAAAATAACCACATTCGTATCTTCCCTGATTTCTTTCCAGCAACAGCTATTAAACGTGCAGCCTTCTATATCATCAAACAATAGTTATGGCAAGCCAATGTCAAATACAGCCTCTTGTATCCTGCAAACTGAAAGTGGAATTGCACAGTCAATTTTATGTCTTCGCCAGCAATGAAGAAGCAGAAAAGGAATTAAGAAAGCTGATCCCGACACTATTCTGAAACATGATAGTGAGTCGTAGCCTGTCATGACATTATTACTGGGACGCTATCTGTTTATGTTTTAATTACAGTTATAGACATTAGTGCTTAATTGTTGTTTTTTTTTTTTGATCTTATTTATTTGTTTTTTCTCTACCCTAAAGGAGACTGTTTAACATCATACCCTTGGTTTATTGTTATTGTTATTATTGCATTAAGACTTACTATGCTTATTCTGAACCACTTTCTAACACCATTCCCCGGGTTTATTATCTTAATACATTAAGATTGCTGAAGATTATATATATTTTAAGTTCATAGTTAGTTAATGATTATATTTTAGGCATATAGTATTTAGACAATATTGGCAATAGATATCTCTATTTTTTAATCCTAAAACGCTGCTGCATGGGGGCTTGTTTTGCTTTGGACGTGCTCTGTCTCTAGGTATGTCAGACGTGGGAAAAAAATGGGAGGGTGGGGGGTTACTTGGAGAGGAAGAGAGCAGGCTATATCTATATCTAATCTATCCTTTTAATCTTTATAATTATAACTACCAACATAACAATAGGCTGCATGGCAATAACTCTTGGGGAAATAGGAAATTAAGGTTAAAGCTGTCTCACTTCCAGTTAAGACTATAAAATGACATAAAAAATTCAGAATCAATGTTTCCATGATGGGACAGTTAATTTTGTGAGCTGGAATGTTAAAGGCCTGAATCACGAATTAAAGAGAAAGAAAGTACTCTCTCACCTAACAGGTTTAAATGCTAAAATAGTATTTTTACAGAAGACCCACTTACTAAGCAAGGATCAGTTCCAGCTGCAAAAGGACTGGACTGGCCAAATTTTCCATTCTAGCTTTACAAAGAAAACTAGTGGTGTGGGAATTCTTATACATAGAACAGTCTCATTTGTAGCATCAGGTGTAGTATTGGATTCTGAAGGGAGATATGTGATGGTCATGGGCAACTTATTTAACTGTAAAATGATTTTGATAAATGCTTACACACCTAATGTCGATGATAAGGAATTTATACAAAATTTATTTGCATCCATTCCCAATCTGAACACTCATAAAATTAAAATGGCTGGGGACTTTAATTGTGTTTTAAATCCACTCTTAGATAGGACTTCTATCACATGGGGGATGACATCTAACACTGCAAAGATAATTACAAAGTTTATAACTGAGCACAACTTATCAGCAGGGCTGTGGAGTCGGAGTCGAGGAGTCGGAGTTGGAGACAATTTTGGGTACCTGGAGTCGGAGTCGGCAAAAAGTTAACCGACTCCGACTCCTACTAAATTTAAATGGGAATTAAAAAAGTAAGTTGAAATGTCCCAATTCACAAACAGTCATAATGAACTACTTCTCTGCTGTAAGAATAAAGCCCAATGCATGCAGTGCATAATGTTACCACAAAATGAACATGTTAGGTAACCATGAAGCATGCTTTTCATTGACTGTATGCGTCACTATATGGGATGTAATGCACAGGTAAGGTGCGGCACCGCTTTCCATTGTGTCGTGTTCCACTGTTACAGGGAACTGTGAACCTAGCCTAAAGCCCCCCATACATTTACAGATGCACTGCCGATTTTTCGTCCGTTCAACGAGTCATCACGCGTCAAACGCTTGAAAAATCATCTGGTGTGTTCTCAGCTCCGTCGGCTCCCCTTCGCTATGCGCTAGTGAAGGGGGCCAAAGGAGCCAAGAACACAGATCTCCCTACCTGTCTCCAACAGAGGCACGTTCTGCTGATCAGCTGGCCGGTGAGTGACACAATGCACTAAACTTCCGGCTGGCTGACAGAGGAGACAGCCACTGCAGCAGACAGAGGCATCACATTACTTTGGATGGGGGCGGTGGTGAGATTTTCGCAAGCTGGATTTGCCCGTCCATGTGGACACCCGCAATCTGCGGCCGCCAATCAATTGTGTTTGTCTTTAATCTGCCATTTTAGTAGAGTGTTGGCTTCCTAGCCAGTAGTTCTGTGGTGAAATGACATGTATGTTGCCTTCCTTTCCTTCAATGGATGTAGAAAATACATTAGCATAGTATATACATACAGAGGAGTCGGAGTCGGAAGATTTAGAAACTGAGGAGTCGGAGCATTTATCTACCGACTCCACAGCCCTGCTTATCAGACCCCTGGAGGTTTTTAAACTCAAACTCAAGAACATATTGTTTCTACTCACCAGTACATCGTTGCTATTCAAGAATTGATTATTTCTTTATAGCTAATAATTTCTTGCCTACGATTAAATTTTGCAAATACGATGCTATTGTTATTTCCAACCATGCACCTCTGATCTTGAAGCTAAAGTCATTATGCCTCACACACTCACCTCGCAGATGGCGTCTCAACCCGCTACTATTAGCAGATGAAAATTGTACAGAATTTATATCCAAACAAATCAGTATCTTCCTAGAGACAAATACATCCTCATAGATTTCTGCAGGAATACTCTGGGAAACACTTAAGAGGACAGATTATTTCATATCTTTCCAACAGAAATAAATTAGAAACCAAGAAAGTATTAGAGCTAAGAAGCGAAATTACTAGAATAGAGGAAGAACATGCCAGGCTTCCAAGCGAGGCACTAAATAGAAAAAAGCAGACTCTGCATTCAGGACTAAACCTCTTGACAACTAAAGAAACTGAACAACTAATTTATACATCCAGACATCATTACTATGAACACAGAGAGAAAGCTGATAAGCTTTTTGCTCAACAAATTCACATGCAATCCCTGTAATCACCAACACGAATGGAGACAAAATCATCGACCACAGAAATATAATGTACACATTTAGAGACTACTATAAATCCTTATATTCTCCTGAATTTAAAGAAGACAACACACAATCTAATGCATTTGTGGATATATTACAGATACCACAAATAGATAATTTTAGTGTGGAGGAACTTGATAAACCTCTGGCGTCACTTCAAGGCGGGAAAGCAGCAGGCCCTGATAGCTACCCTGCAGAATTTTATAAGAAATTCTCCGCTCAGCTAGCTCCCCTCCTATTTGCAACATTTACAGAAGCCAGAGACAATCAAACTCTTCCTCAAACTTTTTGCCAAGCATTAATCTCAGTTTTTCCTAAACAAAATAAGGACTTATTACAATGTACATCATACAGACCAATTTCACTTTTGAATAGCGATGTTAAAATACTCTCAAAAATCATAGCTAGAAGGATGGAGAAAGTGCTCCCTTTGGTAATATCACAAGATCATACTGGATTTATCAACGGGTCGACACTTATCTTCAAATCTTCAACATCTATTTAATGTGATATACTCAACAACTAAGTCAAACACCCCAGAAATATTATTATCATTGGATGCAGAAAAAGCATTTGATATGATTGAATGGAAATACTTTTTTTACTACATTAGATAAATTTGGGTTTGGCCCGAACATTTGTGCATGGATCAAACTACTGTATACCAATCCAGAAGCTTCAGTTTGTATCAACAACATTTGTTCAGACTACTTTAAACTAGAACGTGGTGCCAGACAAGGATGCCCCTTGTCACCCCTGCTGTTTGCAATCGTCATTTTACCACTGGCAATACACTGTTGAAATGCTGATCAGATAAAGGGGATTATCAGAGAGGGACTGGAACAGAAAATTTCTCTATATGCAGATGATATGGTACTGTATATATCAGACCCACAAAATTCTGTGTCTGCAGTCTTAACAGCACTTACAGAATTTCAAAAGATCTCTGGTCGCAGAATTAATCTGAATAAAAGTGTACTCTTTCCAGTGAATTCTCAAGCATATAATATTAGATTAGACACCCTATCTTTTATCATTGCAGATCAGTTTAAATACCTCGGGGTAAAAATCACAAGTAAACATAAAGCTCTTTATCAACAAAATGTTGCCGTCTGCATGGAAAAAATTAAGCAGGACTTGCATAGATGGTCAACCCTTCATCTCACTTTAGCTGGAAGAATTAACACTGTTAAGATTAATATTCTTCCTAAGCTCCTTTTTTATTTCAAAACATTCCAATATACATCAATAAATCATTTTTTAAGCAATTAGATTCAGCAATAACCTCATTTATTTGGAACTCAAAACATCCAGGTATGCAAAGAGCGACCCTACAAAGACAAAAGGCTGAAGGTGGCATGGATCTACCTAACTTCCAGTTTTATTACTGGGCAGCAAACATACAAGCTATAAAAACCTGGACACAAATAAATGAACATACACAGGCCTGGTCCGCAATAGAATTAAAATCCTGCAGTACTTCTTTATATTCCCTGCTCTGTGCCCCAATAAATGCAAGTTATCGGTAATATACTAATAACCCAATTGTGCTTCACTACTCAGAATATGGAACCAATGTAGAAAGCATTTTAAGATGGAGAATCTTTTATCAGTGGCACCTCTGCAAGAGAACCACCTCTTTCAACCTTCGCAAACATATGCAGTTTTTAATATCTGTAAAAAATTTGGGATTAACTTGCTTAGAGATCTTTATATAGACAATGTCTTAATCTAAATTTAACATTCCAGCTACACATTTCTTTCACTATCTTCAAATTAGGAACTTTATTAAACAGAACCTGCCCGATTTTCCTCATCTTCCACCCTCTTCCACGCTGGAAAAAATATTGCTCAGTTTCAAGGACTCAGACACCATCTCTGCAATATACACTGGGAAAAAGATCTCTCAATTAATATATCAGAAAAGGAGTGGAAGGTAGCAATGCAGAGAATTCACTCGAGCTCCATATGCGCAAAGCATACAATTATTCAAGTCAAAATTATATATCAAGCACATCTGTCTCACCTAAAACTCTCCAAAATGTTTCCAGGGCATAATCCAACCTGCGAAGGCTGCAATCAAGTCCCAGCCTCACTGGGTCACATGTTTTGGACCTGCACCAAATTAACGTCATTCTGGACCAAAAATTTCAATTACTTTACAGACAGCCTTGGTGTCATAATCACTCCTAATCCACTAACAGCTGTGTTTGGTGTTCTTCCAGATGGGTTTAAAGTGGAGAAAGACAAACAAACTGTGATTGCATTCACTACACTTTTGGCACACAGTCTTATTTTGCTAAACTGGAAGAATCCTTTTTTTTTTAAATGATTGCAATAAAATTAATACAATTTCCAAAAAAAAAAAAAAACATTGAATTTTAGTGCTATTAATATAAATCAACAGTGTAAATGTACTGTTTCAGGCAGAGGTGTCAATGTTTGATAACTTTCATCCTCAACTTTAAAATTAAATACAGGAATAGAAGCAGTGTGTTTAACATTATCAAAACTGTAAACCTTCATTGACAATAATGAGCGTATAAAACATAAAGGAACTCAACCTTCACAAATGACTTTGAGTTATTTTCCTCTTTTTTCACCTGAAGTCATACGTGACTTAAATTATTTTTCTACTTCTTTTGATCTAGATTCATATGTAATGTAACTATATATTTTTTAATTAGAAATATGGAAATTTTAGGCTTTCTAATTTTGTAGTTCTTATCAAAACATACTATTATTGTTACATTAAAAATAATTAAAAACTGATGTTCATAAGTAAAACTAAAAAACATACAATCATACTGAAAAATTCTCTGCAATTAATTGTTAAAATCTCCAAGTGCAATATTAATTGGAGGGGTGTGAGTTAAAAAAATCTCAATTTTAGTTGGGTGTAGTAAGAGTTTACTACTTAACAATTTAAGACTGAAAGGAAAAGAGGATATTTCAAAACATTAAAATCCCTGGAGATGGTACACCAAGAAAAAGGCTGAAAACACCTGGCCAAGATATGTCAAATACAACATAATCACATATGTGTCAATTGTCTGCTGTAGTTAAGCATTTTCTTTGAATAACAGGTCTACTTTTATATAGAGTCATGCAGTATTACTACTGTTACCAGTAAACAAGATCCAATATCATGCTCCACTTTATTACATTGGGTTTATATTAGTGGGGATCCAGACGGTAAAGCATTTTGGAGGCCTTGTCTTAAAGCTTGGAATCCCCTGATCTAAGCTATTCCATTAACAATGGCTGAGAAAGATTAAAATTATGATGGTTGCTTTTGATATAAAACTCTCCTAGATGGTTTCAAAGGAAAAAACTAATGATGTTTCCAAATTTATTGGAGGCAACTTAAAATACCACAGATGTTGTACACTGTGGTTTATCACTTTAAAGCAAAACATAAATAAAGCTACTGTTAAAAACTTTATTGTTAGGCAGTAAGATCTGTATTAGGCTATAGTCCATGAATGTACAACTCAACTTATGTCCATGAATGACACAAAATCTAAAGATTAACTATGGCTACTTATTGCAAAATGGATAGCATCAGAGAGCCGACCTCTAAATTCTATATAGTTAAAGATATGGGGCTGAGAGACATTGTTCAGTGAAATCTTACAGTTC
Organism: Polypterus senegalus; assembly: GCF_016835505.1. Lineage (NCBI taxonomy): Eukaryota > Metazoa > Chordata > Cladistia > Polypteriformes > Polypteridae > Polypterus > Polypterus senegalus. The sequence goes on from NC_053158.1 coordinate 123,867,382, forward strand.
TTACACATTTCCTTAACATGGGACAAATATGTCCCATATAAAGGATTTACTGTATATAAGAAGCCACAAGCCTTACCAGTTTTAGCACCTACATATTTGTACAGGAATTAAATTGAAAGTTACTACTAGACATTACTGAACTACTTTGGTAAATCATGCCATCAATCTAAACTGATCAAGTGATTATATATACTGTATATCATGCTCCAGACGGCTGGGGACCCTACCCAGCTGGGACGCCTGGACAGTCCACGAGAGGGACGATACCTTCCCTGGGCCACAAGAGGGCAGCGTTCTGGTTCTGCTTGGGGGCAGGGGGTGCCCGGACGGTTATGGAACCCTGGATGGCAGCACTTCTACCACACTAGGAAGTGCTGCCAGAAGAAATCTCAGGGGCACCCGGAGTGCTTCTGGGTGCTCTGCTGACACTTCCGCCACACCAGGAAGTGTTGTTAGATGGAGCACCTGTAGCCCATTTGGGTCATTATAAAAGGGGCCACCTACCTCCAGTAGACGAGCCAGAGTTGAGAGGAAGGAGACGGAGCTTGTGAGGAGGGGAGGGGAGTGGAGTCAATAGAGAAAGAGAGGAACAGAGAGAGAGAAAAGAGAAAGAGACTGTTGAAGAATAAGGCATTGTGGTGCTGTGGATTAATAAAAGAGTGTGTTTTGGACATTCTGGTGTCTGTCTGTCTGTATCCGGGAGCTGTTTTTCCACAATAGTTTAATTCCTACTGATGGCCATAGAATATATACTGATATATAACACTGTGAGCATGAACTTGTTGCCACTCACAAGCCACGCATCAAGCAGAGTACACTAAGAGCTGTTAAATGTTAAATGACACTAGCTGTTTTTATGCATTGAGAAGAAACACACTAGTGTCCTGTAAATGCAATGACAGAATTGTGCCAACAATGAAAGGGAATTAAATAGAAAGCTTTCAGTCACAAAACCTTCATAAACAGATACATGGAGTGAAAATCCTTCCTCCATTTATATTTCTGAATATAAATTCTTCAGCATAGGGTCCCACAATGTAGTGATTAAAATGTAATTTAAAATTATTATGAATTCCCCTTTATTTCAAATTATTTTTGCTTACTCTCTGAATATTTAAGCAACTTTGTATTACATCAGTGCTTTGCACATCTATGCAAAACCCAGAGGAATTAATAGAATTCATTAAACAACTCCTCTGTTTTGCTTAACTTCTGTGTTCATCAAAAGCATCCAAAAAATAAATATTGAATGAGGGGCCCATGGGTATGCATTGTGTGATGCAGTTATTTAAATGTTCTTGATACAAGTTTTTGTCAATTCCCTTAGTATCTAAGCAAAGTGGCTACTGAGATTATTCTTTTTTACTAAAATACAGTCTGAATGTGAACAATGAAATAATCCACTATAGTATTTTCATTGCAATACTAACACACAAACATGTACTTTCTGGTTTTAACTGTTTTTATTCCAATGATCAGATAAATAACTTATGGCTAAAAACCATGCAATAATATTAATGCACCTTAATATATTATTTGGAATGTTCTACAAGATATTGTTTTTGATTGACTATAATTTGCTGTAGTTATTATATGTTATCTGGCATATTCATTCATCTTTAAGAATGCTCATTTCAATTTATGTTGGTAGGTACACAGACAATAACCTCATAATACACAAATTAGCAATATAGAATATGTGTAAACTTTGGTGTGGTACCTGGGATGAAACTTGTGGAAGGACGAAGAAAGAAAGCTGAAGTAGCCTTTATTTTCTTTTGAATTGTATGATTTATATCCATTTTATCTTTCTCTTCTCTGCTTTATTGATACACGATCACAAACACTATATATACTGTATAATATCTCTTACTTTTTCTCTCTCCCTGTATAAAACTCATGGTTTATTATACAAAATGTTTGTACTTTAATGTGATACTTGAGGCAAAACTGAAGGTAGGATGAAGAAAGCTGTAGTAGCCATGATTTTCTTTTGAAATGTGCAATTTTATCTTCTCTACTTCATTGGTAATTAAATAAATGCACACAAACCTATGTATACTGTACATTTTCTCTTGCTTTTTCTATCTCTTTGTATAAAGGTTAGGTTGATAAGTCACCCTTAGCTAGCCAAGCATGAGTAAGACCCACAACAGACTTGCACCACAATTGAAGATGGTTCTAAATATTGTGGCTATTATTGAAATAACAAGCCCTTTGCCTGCAGTGACCTTGCATTTGAACTGCTTGGTTGAGTAGACAGTGGTTTTTGAGTAAATATTTTGTTGTGTGAAAATGAATAGCCAATTTAGACATAACCCTAACAACCTTGAACTGAATAAGCAGCATGAGAAATGGATGGCTGGATAAACCTCTAAACATAATAGTTTGTTTCAGAATTCAACATTTTAAAAGTACAACTTTGTAATTTTTAAACACACCTTAATTTAGCCTTGCATCATTCATTAGACTGACAATCACACAAAGGGCACTAGTATTTCATTTGGCAATAGTATGTGATGATTTGTATAGAATACCTTGTTACTCACTGTTTGACAGTGAATGTCACTCCAACCCCCATCTAATGTGAGACAATTAGGACATGATGAGAACTGAAATAATCCATTTACTAATTCTGCTTATCACCAGGAAAAAAAGAAAAGTGTTAGGCCTATCACCAGGGAAAAAGTAAAGTTTAAGACCATCCATCTAGATAGATAGATAGATAGATAGATAGATAGATAGATAGATAGATAGATAGATAGATAGATAGATAGATAGATAGATACTTTTTTAAACACAAAGGAAAATTTGTATTTTTTTGTATATTTTGTAATGGATGAAGCAAATGGAACCACATTCCTGGAAGGTTGGAGGGAAGACCCTTTCCTGGCTGGGAGGCCACAATAATAGAAGGTCCAGGGAAGAAAACTATTCCAGAGTGTTCACTCCCCTGATACGCTACATGTTAGCACTACTGTACTGCTGCTTCCATATACTGTATCTGCCCACAGGGCATGCTGTGAGTTGTAGTCCCATGGAAGAGCTCTGGTGGATTGTTTGGGAACCTTCCACCTGACCTGGATGTACTTCCTTGAGACATTGTCCAGACACCAGAAACATTCCTGGGTCTGGCTTAAAAGGAGTCTGCCACCTCGCCTCAGGGAGTTGAAAGACAACTTTTGTTTAGAGGAAGAGGAGTGGAATAGGAGAAGAGAACAAGGAAGAGTTATTTCATTTTGTGGAGCGGTGCTGTGTGTGATGGCTCTTGAAGAGCCTGTAAATATATCTTGGAGAATGAAAATGACTTTGAGTCTGTGACAGTGTCAGTTGTGTTTAGGGTTTGGAGCTCAGTGACTCTCCCCATTGTCTGCATCTTATAACAAGAATTATAACAACCTTAAGTAAGCTAACAAGGCACAAATATACATATAACATGAAAAATCTATAGATAGATTTAAAAATTGTAGGTATTGACTAATTGTAAAGTGATTAGAATTGAGCATACTTTTAAGTTACAATTTTACAGTACATGATGTCGGTTGCTACCACAGTATATTTGCACAGTATATCGCATATATATATATAATTTGTGTTAAAATGTCTGCTAGGCCAGCTCAGTGCCATTCAACAAACTGGGAACAGCACAAACTTGGCCTAGGGGTGACTCATTATAGAGCATGATAGCTCAATTAATCAGTATTTTGATTCATATTAAATTAATGGTGAATTTTACTTGCAGGAAAGAAAATCAACACTGGAAGCCCTATATACCAAAGAGTAACATAAAATGCCTGGAGCCAAGGCAAGGAAATGATCAACAAAGAAAACACTGCAAGATTAGTGTTGTCACTAGGTTAAAATATTTACAAAGTTTTATGATGCTTACAGCTGTGTGGTAATATAGTAACCGGTTCAAGCTTCATGCTGAGTTACTTTCTGTATAGCATTTGTTAATTTTGTCATATTTCTGGGTGGGATTTTCTCTGGGCATTCAAGTTTATCTTCTCATACATCACAAAGCTATTAATGTAATGTTAATTTGAGAGCTTGAATCGGCACATGTTGGTTTGTACGAATGGGCCATATGCTAGGATAAGTCTCCATCTTTTTTCTCAGTACTGCACCCCATGCCTTTGAAAGAGATTAGGTGGATTTGAGAATGTTATGTTAAAGTGTATAGGCATAGACAGAAAAGTCTGACATTTTCCACTCTTGCATTCTATTTATCATTTAAACTGAAATCCAAATATGTCTTGCACCCAGTAGAATAGCAGTTTTGACTTAACCGAAACAGTAATTGTAAATGTTAAATAAATTGCATTCCTGTTTTTAGTTCATTTTCACCAAATTATTAACATAGTGTTTTGTCTTGGTAGAGTAACATATTTTACCCTACTTTCCCCTATTGTATTATTAATACGTAGCCTTTGTCAGAATGCCTCAGATATCCCAAATATTCCAGCCCCCTTCCATTTTGTGGCATGCTCAACTCAGCTTCTGCTTTCTCTACCTGCACTACAGGTTTCCATTTCCTAGCTTTAGCCTGCTTGCCCCTGCCACTCCACTGGAAGATGGCTGACTTTTTTCACAATTGATTTCCGGCGCTGCATCCGAGTGGCAGCCTTTCCAGCAGCTCCGTATATGACTTTATCTTTTTACCTTTTTATCTCTATTTTTCCCTTTTTCACTGATCATTTCTACCACTTTCTTTTATGTGGAATTGCTCCCTGGACACTTTTTACTATTTTACTATTTGACATGGATTTTTACACTCCGAGAATCGCCTATTCAAGTAGTCAGCTTAAAGCACTGACAAGAAATGCTTATGCCGGTGTGGTTCCTTATTTACCTGACGAGGTAAGAAGACGATATCGGGCAGCCGAGCGGCAAAGATAAAAGATAAGATTAAATTGAGACAACTTGAGAGAAAATGGCGTTATAAACTGTCGGTGCCTTCTGTGATCCTGGGAAATGTAAACTCACTACCAAATAAGATCGACGAACTGGCTGTGCTGGTGAAAAATGTCAGAACCTATAGAGAATGCAGCTTGCTGTGTTTTAGTGAAACGTGGCTAACGTCTACCATCCCAGATGCTAACGTGGAGCTACCCGGTTTAGCACAGTTAGAGCGGACAGAGACGCAAGTACCTGTGGAAAGAAGAAAGGAGGAGGACTCGCTCTCTATGTCAATACAAAGTGGTGCAACTCAGGACATGTAAACGTTAAAATCTCCACTTGCTGCAGGGACATCGAACTGTTGGCCGTAAGTCTGCGCCCTATTACTTGCCCAGAGAGTTTGGACACGTGATTGCTGTTATTGTTTACATCCCCCCTCAAGCGAACGCGGAGATGGCGAGTGACATCATCCATTCCGCAGTTGCTAAGTTACAAACGCAGCACCCTGAGGCACTTGTGCTAATCGCTGGAGACTTTAACCATGTAACGCTGGACAAAACATTACCTGCCTTCTCCCAGTATGTGGATTGTAACACTCGGGGAAACAGGACTATCGACCTACTGTATGCAAGCGTTAAAGACGCATACAGCGCCACCCCGCTGCCTGCGCTTGGGAAAGCAGATCATAACCTGGTTCTGCTTCAGCCTCAATACAAACCAAGAGTGAGGCGCTACCTACAACTACACGCTCATTCAGGAAGTGGTCCCTGAGGCAGAGCAGGCTCTGAGAGACTGCTTTGGAACTACAGACTGGGATATATTGCTTGGGTCACATAGTGAGAACATTGAAGAGGCTGTTGAATGCACAACTGATTACATCAACTTCTGTATGGACATTGTAGTTCCAGTAAGAACAGTATGCTGCTATGCTAACAACAAGCCATGGGTTACAAGTGACATCAAGGGCCTTTTGAACCAGAAGAAAAGGGCTTTTAAAGGTGGTGATCAGCATGAGCTCAAGTGCTGCAGAAGGAACTCGAGTCCAGCTCAGGCGTGAAAGAGCAGTACAGGAGAAAGCTGGAGCAGAAGTTGCAGAACAACAGCATGAAGGAAGTGTGGGATGGGATGAAGATTATCACTGGCTGCAGCTCGAAGCGGGTGCCGCCATCGAGACAGGCGTGGAGAGCAAACCAAATGAACAACTTCTTTAATAGGTTTGATCACAGTAACCCACTCTCACCTCGGAGTACTGCATCCTCCAACCATCCTTCTGCTGATACCAGCATAGGTGAGACATCCCCACCCACAATTACAGCAGCCCAGGTGAGCAGAGAGCTGAAAAGACTTTGTGCCAGCAAAGCAGCGGGTCCAGATGGTGTATCGCCACACTGCTGAAGGCCTGTGCGTTGGAACTGGGGAGTCCTCTACAGGCATCTTCAACCTGAGCCTGGAACAGGGAGAGTCCCAAGGCTTTGGAAAACATCTTGTATCAACCCTGTCCCAAAGGTATCACGTCCTAGTGAGCTGAATGACTTCCGGCCTGTTGCTCTGACGTCACATCTGATGAAGACCATGGAGCGGCTGCTGCTTCACCACCTGAGGCCACAGGTCCATCACACCCTCGACCCTCTGCAGTTCGCATACCAGGAGAAGGTGGGAGCGGAGGATGCCATCATCTATATGCTACACCGATCCCTCTCCCACCTGGACAGAGGCAGTGGTGCTGTAAGAATTATGTTTTTGGACTTCTCTAGCGCCTTCAACACCATCCAACCTCTGCTCCTTAGAGACAAGCTGACTGAGATGGGAGTAGACTCACACCTGGTGGCATGGATTGTGGACTATCTTACAGACAGACCTCAATATGTGCGTCTTGGGAACTGCAGGTCTGACATTGTGTTCAGCAATACAGGGCGCCGAGGGGACTGTACTTTCTCCGGTCCTGTTCAATCTATATACATCAGACTTCCAATATGACTCGAGTCCTGCCACGTGCAAAAGTTCGCTGATGACACTGCTATTGTGGGCTGCATCAGGTGTGGGCAGGAGGAGGAGTACAGAAAGTTAATCAAAGACTTTGTTAAATGGTGCGACTCAAACCACTTACACCTTAACACCAGCAAGACCAAGGAGCTGGTGGTGGATTTTAGGAGGCCCAGGCCCCTCATGGACCCTGTGATCATCAGAGGTGACTGTGTGCAGAGGGTGCAGACCTTTAAATATCTGGGAGTGCAGCTGGATGACAAATTGGACTGGACTGCCAATACTGATGCTCTATGTAAGAAAGGTCAGAGCAGACTATACTTTCTGAGAAGGTTGGCATCCTTCAACATCTGCAGTAAGATGCTGCAGATGTTCTACCAGACGGTTGTGGCGAGTGCCCTCTTCTACGCGGTGGTGTGCTGGGGTGGCAGCATAAAGATGAAAGACGCCTCACGCCTGGACAAACTTGTTAAGAAGGCAGGCTCTATTGTAGGATTAAAGTTGGACAGTTTAACATCTGTGGCAGAGCGACGGGCACTAAGCAAACTCCTGTCAATCATGAAGAATCCACTGCATCCACTAAACAGTGTCATCTCCAGACAGAGGAGTAGCTTCAGTGACAGACTTTTGTCACTGTCCTGCTCCACTGACAGACTGAGGAGATCGTTCCTCCCCCACACTATGCGACTCTTCAATTCCACCCGGGGGAGTAAATGCTAACATTAATTTTATTTTAATTTTTTCATTTTTATTACTATTTAATTTAATATTGTTTCTTTGTATCAGTATACTGCTGTTGGATTATGTGAATTTCCCCTTGGGATTAATAAAGTATCTATCTATCTATCTATCTATCTATCTATCTATCTATCTATCTATCTAAATTTAGGCATTTCTGAATCCACAATGCTACACTAATACAATTTGCCTTACTTCGTTATGGGTTGGCCTACTTTTGCCCCTGTAAGCAAACATACACGTACATACACAAAGGTCCTAAACAAGTAAGTACCGTATGAATGATGCATGCATGTCTCATCACTCCTTAGAACTCCAATTAGGGACTCACTACCACAAACATGTGGGTGTCCTCGTGACACACATGAAGTCTCTACGCTTTGTTGGTTATATTCCATTCAGCAACCAAACAATGTTTTACTTCCACCACATTTGAACACTGGGCGCCCTAAAACATGGTTACCCCAAAATCCTGCCAGACTACGCCAATTGTTTTGTCTTGGTAGAGTCATATTTTACTCTGCCTTGCCTATTGTATTATTAATATGTAGCCTTTGTCCGAATGCCTCAAATCTCCCTGACTTACCACTCTTTATAAGGTACTAGCAAAATACCCGCGCTTCGCAGCAGAGAAGTAGTGTGTTAAAGAAGTAATGAAAATGAAAAGGAAATATTTTGAAAATAACGTAACATGATTGTCAATGTAATTGTTTTGTCACTGTTGTGAGTGATGAGTGTTGCTGTCATATATATACAGTATATATATATATATATACACACACACATATAAACATATATACTGTATATACATATCCATACATATATACATATACACATATACCCATATATATATACACACACACATATATACATACATATATATTGTGGCAGTAGGGGCGCTAGTGCTCCCTTGAACCCTCAGGTACAACTCCAGACACCAGGTAAAAGTCCAAGACTCTTTATTATTTTGCACAGTGCACCAAGCACCTTCCACACTACTCATAAACTCGCTAATTCCCACACAGTACACTAATCACTCCTCCACGCCCAGACACTTTGCTTCTCTCCCTCCCAGCACAGCTCAGTGTCTGGACTGAGGCATTGTCCTTTTATAGCCCCTGACCCGGAGGTGTTCCTGTCCCAGCAGTCCACAGTTCCTTATTCCTTCCGGGTCAGGGCAATCAGTCTTTTACTTCAACCCGGGAGCACGTCGTTCCTTCCCGTCACATGACCGTAACGTACTCCCGGGTCATAAGGCACAAAAGAGCCCATAAGCCCTCCCACAGCGACTCTTGGTGGCCCCCAAGGTATCCAGCAGGGCTGTGTAAAAACATTACATAGTCCATAAGGCCCTGCTGGAACTCGGGGCACGATCCTGCTGTCGGGAGAGCTCCTCCTGGCAGCCTGGGGATGAGGGCCGGAGCACAAAGCCGGCAGTCCTCCATAATATATATATGCATATATACATACATCCACATATATATACATATATATATACATATCTACATATACACAAATACATATACATACACACATATATACTATATATATATATATATACATACACACACACATATAAACATATGCAGTATATACATATACATACATATCTACATATATATATATATACACTCTTTGGGGTGTGAGCAACTGTTGCTGGGTGTGCCAGAATCCATCAAGGAAGAAAAATGAAAAACATTATTTGTACAAAATCTTAATTTATTTATCCATTCCTAAATAATTAAATGGGCAGGCTATTTCGTATCAGTGCAATACGCTGTTTGTTAAAACGGATGACTCCCACTCTTACGTGCAAGTCTGTGTGGATATTATGAACTATCGTATCTGTTCAAGTTCTATTTAAATTTTAAATAGAAGGAATTTTTATTTAGTCGATAGAAATATCTTTGGTAGGAATTTAAGTTAAATGTAGGCATCATTGCATACATTTTTCTTCACCATACAAATGTAAAGAGTAAATTCGCCTTACATTCCAACCAAAGATATTTGTGTGGACTAAATAGAACTTGAAAAGATATATTTTTTCGAATGTGATCGCGCAATTCAGATCGAGTTGATGCGCACCGACGTATCGAGCCCGCGTGCTATTGTGGTTTCACCTGCGTGCCTCAATAAGTCACCCTCCCCTCGCTCTTACTTTTTTACCGTTCATCTAATGAATACACTGAGTATGGCTTTACCAAAACAATCATTGATGGCGAATAAAGTATCTATTATTCATAAAGCTTCAATTGGTGATCTGTCTTTCTGCGTTAACCGCATATTTTTTCATACGTCTCAAACCAAAGGGATGCGAGGGTAAAATGAATCAGGAAGCACGCATACATACTCAATGCAACCCCTCTTGGGAATCGATCCTCGGACGTCAGCACTAGAGGCAAAGCCTCTACCATTGCACCACCGCGTGTGGTTTGTCTATTTGAAAGTATGTAGATCGGGTATATATATATATATATATATATATATATATATATATATATATATATATATATATATATATATATATATATATATATATATATATATATATATATATATATATATATATATATACCTGCGCTCAGCGAGAAGTAGTGTGTTAAAGAAGTTATGAAAAAGAAAAGGGAACATTTTAAAAATAACGTAACATGATTGTCAATATACAGTAATTGTTTTGTGACTGTTATGAGAGTTGCTGTCATCAAGGATTTGATTATCATTATTTCTTTCAATCAGGTTCGTATTTGTAGGATGTGTTGTGTTCAAGTTATATTCCGTGTTTGTCAATCATTGTAAAGATAACAGGTTTCATTCATCGATTCGTTTCTTACTGCATCAATAAACAGCTCGTCTTCCTCTTTATCTAAGACGTGACACACTAAATGGACAGGGTTTTTTTAACACTGTCTTCCTTTAGCAGGACATTGACTTTTTCCACCGTGTGCTTTGTTTCCAAGTAGCTGCACTTATGAATATGCTTGTATGTATCACACGCTTCATATTTTTTTGCTGCCTTCTCAATTGTGTAATTCGGTTTTTGTTCAGCACTCTTTGGAACTGTTGCTTTTTGTCTGTGCACTGCGTCATTTCATGTGAGCTGCTCTGTGTACATGCATGGAAGGTTCCCAGCTGTGCTGGTGCCATCTTGTGAGATGTCCACGGCTGTATTTAATGTTAGCTAAGACCCGGCACTTAAAAGTTTCTCTCGCAGTTTCGCCGAGTTTGTGCCAAACACCACCCTGACAATCTTATCTTCCTCTGCATAAGCACAGTCCTTCACCCATGAATATTTAGCGGCAGTGTTTCTATTGGAGCGCCGCTGATGGATGGCCTTATATGGGCAGGCACTAAATTACTTAATTATGGGCATCGAGCAGAAGTCTATTATAGTATATGGACGAAAAAATAGGTTCCAGTTATGACCATTACGCGTAGAATTTCGAAATGAAACTTGCCCAACTTTTGTAAGTAAGCTGTAAGGAATGAGCCTGCCAAATTGCAGCCTTCTACCTACACAGGAAGTTGGAGAATTAGTGATGAGTCAGTGAGTCAGTCAGTCAGTGAGTGAGTGAGTGAGTGAGTGAGTGAGTGAGTGAGTGAGTCAGTGAGGGCTTTGCCGTTTATTAGTATAGATTATAGTATATAACTTTTTCTCACGTTCCCTTCTACATCTATAACCTCAGGCAATTAGGTGTAGTAAAAGACAAGCAGGAGTTAAGTTACAATTTAAACAATGTATTATTTATAATATTCATAAATAATAACAATATGCAAATTACATTTGAATATTGGCAACCATACAACCTGATTAAATGGTGATGTGTAGTTTCAGATGGCACACATACTTGTTAGTTACTTAAAAATGTCTCTAGTTAAGGCATCATTTGTGGTCAGCTTTCTTCAGAATAGGCCACATGCCTGTTTCAATATGGCTGCTGAGCTGTGCTCTCCATTGTGTTGTCCTTTCAGTTCATCAGTTTGGTAAGAGAGAGAGATGCTCCTTCATCAGATGTTAGTAAGAGAGAGAGTGAAGTTAACCAAGCAAATTTTATAGATGTTCTGTCCAACCCCTACAGCCAATAGGGTGTCGAGGTACTTAAAGGCTTCTGATACAAGCCAATCAAACATCTTAACACCTGTCATCCCACAAAACCATTTGTTGAGGTAAAGATTGGCAGTTTGGCAACCTGTCTTTGTGTTGGGGATGAGAGAGAGACTCTAGCAGAGAAACATTTGCTTCAAGCACTTCCCCCAACTGTGTTGTAAAATTCACTTTCCTGACTTAGTTTTGCCTAAATTACAAATAAAGACATACAAAATATTTATCAACTTATATGCAAAATCTCACATCACAACACAGAGAAAAGATTGACTCTTGACCAGTGTGATAATTAGGCTGTTAAGATACATATTGGCAGGTTTCCTCAAGGTGTCTCTGTAGTCACCCCCCACCCCATTCAACAGTCATTTGATTAAAGGATAACAAATGACTACTTATACTACTTATACTGCATAGACATAAAAAGTGAAGACCAAAATTAATACAAGAAGTATTTAAATCCAGACACCACTCTAACAAAAGCAAAAACCTAACAAAAAATTTTATGAAAACATTGTCTTTTTAAGAAGTGATTACTACAAAAATAGAAATAATATTTATGCTTTAAAAATTGTGTCTTCTTGTAGGAGCTCCCAATTGGAGGTTGCTTAAGAATGATTTTAACAATTACACTGTACTCTCAAGGGATTCTTTTTAGTGTGTGATTTTATTTTTCAATGGTCACATATTTGCTCTAAAAATTATAATTTGGAGTGGGCTGAAAATGTGTTTATATATATGGTATAGGTTGTTTATCATAAATAAATCTTTCAAACATTCCTTCAAATTAACATAAAAGGGGTAATTTATCTACCTGAGTATGAAAGAAAGTACCAAGCATGTTGAAATACATATGAAATACATTTATGCACAGTTATGGCTCAGTTCGAGTTTAACATTCCAAAGGAAAAAGGATGTCAGGAGAGTCCTTGTGCAAATCAAGTAAGAAAATGCTAGATTTGGAGCAAAAATCAGTGATACAATTTCTCACAAAAGAAGGGAAAAAGCTAAAGGAGATCCACTAACGCATAACTGCAGTTTATGGTGAGTCTGCCCCATCATCCTACAAATTAAAATTTTGAAGCAGGCAGTTTAAGCGGGCTAGAGAATTCATTAAAGATGACCCTCACACTGGATGGCCTGTGGATGCAAGTCAAGGATTTAATTTTGTCAAACAGACAAATTGAGATTTCCTGAATACCTGAAGAAATGGGCATCTCGGCAGGTATAGTTTGGAAAATAATTTATGAAAAGTTGGGCATGTCAAAGGTTAGTGCAAGATGGATTCCAAGAATGCTGATGCCATGTCTTAAGGCCATGGGGTTCCAGTGCTTTCAAGAGATCTTGGAGATGCTCCGTGAAGGCCAAGTGAATTTTTTTCATCATTTGGTGACTGGAGATGAGACTTGTGTCTATCACAGAGATCCTGAGTCCAAAATGGAGTCAATAAAGTGGAAGCACAAGTCATACCCCCACCACCAAAAATGTTTAAGACAGAAAAATCTGCAGGCAAAGTTATGTCTTCTGGGATATTGAAGGACTTTGGCTTCTGGCGTTCAAGCTACACAAGACAACCATAACCAGGAAGAGTTACGCCAACATAATGACCACTTTGCGTGAGTCAATCAAGGAGAAAAGAAATTAGGGTTATGCACTGTTTCACATGTCATATCAATCACAGGCTTTTGTCCGAGAATGTAGGTTCCAGCAGCTGAACCATACACCCTACAATCCTGACTTGGCTCCCTCAGATTATTTCTTGTTCCAAGTTTTAAGGAAATCTTTGTGGACAGAGGTTTTCAAGTTATGAAGACGTCAAGGCAGCTGTGATATCCTGGTTTGAAGATCAAACAGAAGATTTTTTTCAAAGGGGTTAAAATCATTGCAGGAAAAGTGGATGAAGTGTATGGAGCTATCAGGGGACTATACTGAAAATAAAACAAAACTTTTATTTGAAAATTCTTTTCTTTCCTACTGAAAAAAGTAAAATCTATTTTCCTCTCTGAAGGTTCATTTGTAGGAACTACTTTGAAGCGGCTCAGGTTTGGTCATACTCTTTGACCAACTTCTGCCATCAGCATCCCATGCACAAGGACATGGTCAACAAGAGTGGCGTGAATCTCATTTGAAACCATTTGTCTCCTTGCTCATGCTGTTATTCTTCTTCACTTTTTTCCACCTCCCCTTCTGTGTCCTCTTCCACTTTTTCTTTGTTCCTGTGATGGTTCATCTATTGTTCCAAAATAATTGGATGGACCCATGTCCCCTTTATCTAACTATCATAACGCTATGACTGGTGTGTGAACAATTTTGACTTGTAGTGTTTACACCCTGAAAATTGTGTGCTAAATGTGTCCCAGCTGTGGTGACTGGAGCTAGTGATATTGAAGCCAATGCTTTCTAAATGAGCACATAGTGAAGCCAGTGATACATGAAGGGATTAGTGTGTAGAATTCTGCCCAAAAAAAACACATTTGAATCATGTGTCAAAATATTGGAATAGTGTTTATAGTTTCAAGGAAATTAGTTTGTATTTTGGTAGATGGTGGTATGCTTTGGGATTTTAAGTTAAAAAGTTTGGCTATAGTGTGTAAGCACTCAAGAAAAACTGTAAGTCGCCCAGGTGAGCCATATGCAACTATTGGAAAACTTGTGCTGGTTGAGTGCTGAAGAAATGATATTTATAATGACGTGTACTTCCTCCTCTGACAAAGGTTTTGATTTAAGTTTGTAGACACTGGGATTAAAGTTACTGTAACAGCCATTTTCCTAGTTATATAAGATTCATGAATATTTTACTGGATGACAACGCATAGTCTATGGGAGGTTCCTATAACCCCCGTGAATAGAATTGTATTGGTGTATTCCTGCCATTTCTAATAGCTTTGAGTGAACAATGTGCTTCAGTTAGTGACAGCCTTGCCTTGAGTAAGGTATGGAAGGCATAAGGTTTTAAACTGTGCCTGGGCACATTCCTATGTGCCAATTGGCCTACGGGCCTTTTGAGTGTGTGAAGTAAATATATAAGAAAACAGCACTTAATTTATGTGCTGTTCCAAATGCTTAAAGCATACAGAAGAATATTTAAGTATATAAGAATTTAAGAATCTTTAAGTAGAGAAAAAGAAGTAAAGAACTTTTAAGTACAGTAATAACTAAAGTTTCTCAAGAAAAGCTAAGTTTAAGACAAGATACATTTTTTCCATTTTTTTTTGCCTTTTATTCTACGTGTGTAACTATTTTTTCTTTTATTCTTGTGTGGATTATTTGCTTTTAACTTTCACTAAATATTTTCAAAACAAACTTTTGGACTGTGAGATTTCTTTAGACACAAGTTTCACCCGTGCTTGACCATACCTTATTTCGGCAGCTCCAGTTACACTATCATGGAGCAGTGGATATTGTTAAAGTCTGATTTATGATGTATAGAAACATGTCAAAGCCAGACAACAATTCAATTAAATATATTGTAACAACACCTTTATATGCCTATTGCTTTTAAATGGCCGTAAAAAGCACTGTTTGTGACCCCAATACTAATTATATCATGCCACATAGGTGTTCACCAGCAACACTTTGTCCCTGTCTACTTCGTGGGGTCAGATTCAATCCATGTTCCACACTATCGCCAATCTCCTTGAGCTGACTCAAGACTATCGTTAGAGGTCTGCACAGGACTGATTTTTTAAACCAATGCCCACCTGCTACCGCAGTACTCCATCCTGTGCCTGCCCACTCACACAGTGTCCTCGGCCCTCTTCTCTTCTGTATTTATATGTTTCCCATTGGCCATATTGTTTGTAGCTTTGGACTGGGTCATCATTTTTATGCAGACGATACTCAGCTCTATTTCAATGTTAAAAGTGGAACTTCATCAGAGCTCTCTCAGCTCGCAACCTGCCTCAATGAAATTAATACCTACTGTAGATTGAGCAGCACTCAAACTACAACAAAACTGATCTCCTGCAAATTGGGACTAAAGTGCAACTTAATAAAATTAGCTCTTTCCCAGTCCATCTTGGCGGTGATCTCATCAGATCTTCCTCTACTGCAAAGAATCTTGGTGTCATTTTTGATTCCTCCATTTCTTATTCTGCCCACATAAATCACATTAAGAAACTTTCATACTTTCACCTCCGTAACATATACTGTGTTTGATCCTTCCTCTCCTTTTCTAATGCTGAGAAACTTCTCCATGCTTTTATTACATCCAGCATCGATTATTGTAATTCCCTACTGGCACGTGCCCCTTCTAATCTTATATCACACCTCCAGCTTATTCAAATCTCGGCTGCAAGTGTCCTTACTTGAACCAGCAGCAGCAAGCACATAACACCAATTATTCTGAATATGGAATATAAAATCCTACTAATAACCTACAAAGCACTTAAACGACCTTGTGCCAAACTACATCAGTGACCTTCTCCATCACAATGTGCCTGTCTGCCCACTAAGGTCCTCTAATTCTGGCAATCTTATTGTGCCTCACACTAATCTACACTCCATGGGTGACAAGGCCTTCAGCTGTATAGTGCCCAGACTCTGGAATGACCTACCGAAATTAATCAGATCAGCTGACTCCATGAATTCTTTTAAAAAACAACTCAAAACTCATCTGTTCAGGTAGGCTTTTAGCTCTACTTGACTTTACTGCCCTTCTCTCAGTTTGCTATACCATCAATTATGTTGTCTGTTAGGCTTTTTCTCTGAATTTACTGTCTTAATCTTCTTTATTTATTTATCTAGTTTGTACAATGCTATATACTGTAAACCCTGCCATTCTTTCTTAAACTCTGTGAAGTGCCTTGAGCATGGGAAAGGCACTGTATAAATAAAATGTTTTATTATTATTAAGGAAAAATGTCTGTATGGTTGATAAGTCTGTTTAACATTATCATGTACAAGAAGGTGGCTGGAGCTTTCCCCTCTTTGGCCCTATATTCCTTTTCACTTTTTTTGTGACAATTCTGCTTCATCAATATCTAATGATAGGACTTAAATAATAATTTATGAGCATAAGTCTGCACATCTTTTTTCACAAAATGCAACAAAAAACAGTAGTGTAAACAACATGTCTTGTTAGTGCTTTGCAAGTAGGCAACCACTTACTATTCCATATGGAAATAAAGTATGAGCTATGTTAATAATTGCTATTCGTTTCTCAAAAACATGGAACACACATGGAAAATACACTGTACAAAATTGCCAGCTTTTTGAATTAAATAGATTTTTTTTCACAATAAAATACTGTATGGAAAAATGTACTGTGTAATCACAGCAGGCCAGGCTATCATCTGTCATAAGACAGCAAATTACTGTAGGATTGTGCAGTATTTGGACTGGTCCACATTGCATTGTGGGACATTTTCAGTATGTTCATTCTCATACTTTTTCACTTATATATGTGGGAAGATAGCAGTTAAAGGTGAAATCCTGGCTACAGGAACACTGATGGACACTTGTGTAATACTGTACAAACATTAAAAACTTTTCATTCATCAAGAGATCCACTAGCACAAGGTAGTGACCAAATAATGAGGTGGATAGGAACCTTCAGATTGCAACTTATGTAAAGTTTGGTGAAAATAATTGAAAACATTATAAAAGAAATGTGTAGAAATGCCTTATATTAACTGTGTATTTTAACACTTAAAAACTGTAATACATATAAATGGTCAAAACAATCATTTTAATAGATACATACAAGTAAACTTATAGTTAAACAGTGTTTTAGCTGTAAACATTGTCACACACGTGCAAGTACGAGGGAGCTGTATGGACCAAGTGAAGGTAATTCCAAGCAAGGCAGGGGTGTGGCGGGGTGCACTAAACCCTCTTCTGTTGTCTCTACAGACCAAAAATGGAAAAATCTGCCTGATTCAACTGCAAAGACATCACTTCAGGTTCCAGCGCCCAGAACATCACTTCCGGTTCCGGCACCTAGAAGAACGTCACTTCTGGTTCAGGCATCCAGAAGAACGTCACTCCCGTTTCCATCGCCAGAGAAACGTCACTTCTGGTTATGACCTTTAAAGCTGTTCAGTCTTGGACTCCAGTCTATGCTATTTAACAAAAAAAAACCTTTTGCTGCCTGGTAAATCAAATGGATGGCGGCCCCAAACCTTTTTCCTATGTTGAAGCTGATTATTTTACAGTGGTGTAGTCGGCAGGATCATGGCCTCCTTTTGGAACCGGATGCCAAATCAGAAGTATGCCAAAACACAGCCTTGAGTCCGCCAACCAAAAGAAGGTCAGGTAGGAGAGTACCGTTCCCGTGTCACCAAACTGGGGTTGGTCAATGTGTGTTGGGGGAATCGGGAGCGTGCCATGACCCAGAACACTTTAAAAGGGACCTGGGACTGTAGGCAGATGCGAATATATTGTGGACTTATGGTCTCTTAGAAAAGGAGACTGCTCACGAATTCCCCACAAAGGAAAGATCCTTTGGAGAAGGCATGGGTGCCCCAGGTTGGCAGGTGAGGGATATATTGGCCTGGGAGTTTAACCCATATAAAGCCATTAAAAAGCAGGCATTTGCACTTTGGGTCAAAGTTGAGAGTTGGCTAAGGCCAAATCAAAACAGCGCAAAATAGTAGAGAAGGTAACTTTTGTGCTAATTATCAATGCTCTTCCACCTGATATCTCCCAACGATCTGGGGACAGGCCGTCAACAACATGGTCTTCCTAGTGGATGTCATTAACAACACATGAGTGGAAACGTACTTGGGAGAACAAGAACAGGACCCATGGATCTAGACGGGTGTGCATCCCTGCTTTTGACTCCTTTTCCCACATTGCAGAGCTAGCTTCCATTATCCCTGATACACGGCGAGGAACCTCACGAGGTGATAAAGGGGTCTGCAGAGAATACGGGGGTATGTTGTGACAGTGTGTTCTAGTTAATCCTCTGGCCTGCATGCATACGGGACTAACGATCATAAATGGGCACAATGTTCCGGTAGTAACATTTTCATTGTTGCTCGCCGCTTAGTGTTACCGTGACAATGGCTGAAAGTAAACATCAGTATAACCTGTATCCACGTGGGATGTCCGTTATTATCAGACGGTCTCCTCTTATATCAGCCATGAGAATCTATTCTTGATAATCCTCCATTCTCCATGGTACTGGGTAGAGATTGTTCAGATGATAAATGCAGGTACCCCTTCTAATCTTATATCACAACTCCAGTTTATTCAAAGAGTCCTTACTTGAACAGCAAGCAGCGAGCATATCACACCCATCCTGCTCCATCTTCACTGGCTCCCTGTGTCTTATAGAATTGAATATAAAATCCTACTAATAACCTACAAAGCCTTAAATAGCCTTGCTCCAAACTACATCAGTGACCTTCTCCATCACTATGTGCCTGCCCGCCCACTAAGGTCCTCTGATTCTGGCAATCTTGTTGTGCTCCACACTAATCTACACTCCATGGGTGACAGGGCCTTCAGCTGTATAGCGGCCAGACTCTGGAATGACCTACCGAAAGTGCATGAGAAAGGCGCTATATAAATAAAATGTATTATTATTATCACACTCGCTAGTCCCACATTGGTGCTAGGTCTAGTCATGGATGCAGAAACAGCGTCCTCAGCTACCTCTACACCGTGTACACAGCTGGAGGAGAGACAGACGGAGTTTGGCCGCTAACGATGATGTGGCAACTCATGGGCCATCGCAGCACAATACGTCATCATCAGGCGCTGTGTTGACACAGGATGAAACCACACCCCTTGAGGTCGAATCCGATCCTCTCACCCATCTGCAGTTTCAATTTAGGCAGACCCCAGCTTCATTTAAAAGGCAGCAATGGAATGTTGACTCCCTTAAATTTGCAAAAAATGCAGTAGTTCTGATAGATGGCCAATGCACACTACATCCCATGCCACAGGGACCCCAATTTGTATTAAATAACGACCTTTTGTATCGGGTGGCAGAACACGAGGGGTAGGTGAGGTCACTGTTTTTAGTACCACAGACTTACCGGCATCAAGTCAGTAAACTAGCTCATACCCACCTCCTAGGAGCCCATTTGGGCCTCGAGGAATCATTAGAGCAGATTAAGCTTCGATTTTTTTGGCCCGGGATTAATGAGGAGGTCTGCCATTTTTGCATGTCCTGTCTGGAAAGTCAATTGCAGCAGATTCCTAGGAGGGCCCATGCTCCTCTAGTTCCCTTACCCTTAATTGATGGCACCTTTTGAGAGAATTGAGGTCAACCTGGTGGGACCCCTAGAACCCTCGGCCAGGGGACATAAATATATAATGGTCCTGGTAGATTATGCTACCCAATATTCTCAAACTGTTCCCTTGCACTCAGCGACATAGAAAGTTATGGCATGGGAATTGGTAGGGGTCCTTGCGCGATATGGCATCCCTAAAGAAATCCTGATGGATCAAAGGAGGTCTTTTACCTCAGTGACATTCAGGGAGATGGCTAAGTTACTAAAAATAAAACATTTAAAGACCTCGGTAAATCATCCTCAAACCGATGGTGTAGTCGAGAGGTTTAATCAATCTCTCAAACAAATGGTACGCAAGGTAGTCAATGAGGATGGAAGGAACTGGGATCAGGTCCTCCCCCTCATCATTTTTGCATATTGAGAGGTCCCGAAAGCCTCCACAGAGTTCTTACTTTTTGAACTATTATATGGACGACAACCCCAAGTTAAATTTGGACATATTAAAAGAGGGTTGGGAGGAGGAAACCCTTCTCTCTACAAATATACTTGAGTATATTGTACAATTACGCGATAGATTAGAAAAAATGACACCTATTCTAAAATCTTACACGGAGAAGGCGCAAGCAGCCCAGGTCCGTTGCTATAACCATGGTATGTCTCTCTGGGAGTTCCACCTGGGGATCGAGGTATGGTAATAGTTTCTACCTCGCATTCCAAATTACTGGCACATTGGCAAGAACCATATTAAGTTAAGGAGAGGAAGGGGCTGCGTTTAGCATCCCTAGCAGACATTGGCAGTATTGTGGTCTTCCATTCGGATTACATGGGGCACCAGTGACCTTCCAGCGTCTGGTGGACAAAATGCTCCGTCCTCATAATTCATATAGTGCTGCCTACTTGGATGATGTTGTCATGTATTCCAGCACCTGGAAGGAACACCTACAGCAGGTTAAAGTTGTATTGCAGTCACTAGTGAAAGCTGGTCTTTGTATTCATCTGAAGAAATGCTTCTTTGGATTAATCGAAGCCAAATATTTAGGTTACCTAATGGGCCGGGGTACAGTTAGACGAAAATCGATGCCAAGCGGCAAGTACAGGCCTATTGTCAGTTCATACCGCGTTTTTCCGAAACAGCAATGCCCTTGACCAATATTGCAAGAATGGGGAAACCAAATCATGTGATATGGGATGATACAACAGAAGCTGCATTTAGTGACCTAAAACAGGCCCTTATGTCAGCTCCAGCACTGGACACAGGTCTTGGGGCTATAAGATGACCCACCTCTCTTTCATAGGAAGACACATCATTATTGGAAATGAGACCCACTATGGTTGTTATCTGCAAACTTTAGGATTTTTACAGATTTGTAATTATAGTCATTTGTATGAAGTGAAAACAAGAGGTGTGAAAGAACACAGCCTTGTGGGAAGCCTATGCTAACTGACATTAGATCCAACATATAAGTGCCCAATCTCACATACTCCTTCCTAACTGTCAAGAAACTCGTAATCCACTGGTAGACACCATAGGGTACACCTACCTTGATTAGTTTAATCTGAAGCAACTCTGGAACAATGCTATTGAAGGCTGGGCAGAAATCTACAAACAAGACCCTCACATAGGTGTTAGGGATGATTGATAGCTGAAATGTTAGCTATTTACTGTAACTGTTACAGAGAAGTTTTATTTCATAATACATTGTAACTCTTTTTAGTAAATTTACTGTAAATTATTTGCTACTATTACAATTAACTTGTAACAATGGAAGATATTAATGTCTTTTAACACCATCATATTTCTACATCACATAAACTGTGTGGCTCAGTTTACTGTGAAGCCATTGTATAGAATTGTATTTTTTTGCAGCATACAGCAATATGAGACAACAGAATGATGTGAAACTAATGCAATTAGTGGGCAGTGATTTACTGTAAATTAACATTCTCATTTATTACAGTGATAGGTGCTGTCCACTTACAAGTTGCACATATAAGTTTTGCTTAAAACATAAGCTTTTCAAGTTGGCATATTATTGTTAACAAACACTCCACAGGTCACTGTACTTTTTGCTTATCAATACAAACACAGTGAAACCAAGTAAAGCACTGTGAATGCACTGACATCTCCAAGTCTATTTTCCAGCTCCGAGAGGAAAAAGGGTGTTATTAACAGTGAAGTTCACTGTACTGTTTGATTCAGTGCAGTTGCATTAAAGAGCAATTTTTACAAATTATTACAAATCTCTTCTTATTTACGTGCTTTTGCGATCCTATTGAATAAAAGATATAGAAACAAAAACTTTGGGTTCCTTTATATGATATGTTCATTCCAAATTTTATTTTGGCTGATTTTAACCAGAGTCCACTGAACAAAACACTGTAATTTTTACCAGTATATCACTTTCCCAACTTGTCACCGGCGTGGGTCCTGTAAAGCACTTATGAATGCAGCAAAAAACCCATGCTGTGTTTGTCAGATTGTAACTGTGTCTAACTTAATCCAATATATAAACCAGTCTTTAAAATAGACAATTCTGTTGAGTACCTGCATTGTTGCTTTGAAATGACTGACTGGATTGTTTAAAGAATCCTGCTCTGACACTGATGAACTGACGGTCACTGTAAGCATCTATATAAAATGCTGACGCTTTAATCCCTGTCAAATCAGTCAAAATATACTCTAACAACAAACCATGGAGTATCAGAGATTAAAAAGGATTTTTAAAAAGGATTGTTAACCAGAGAAAACTAGATACTTGAACATGGATCATTAACAAAACATACAGGTCCCATTCACACTTGAGCATTATACATTTCCAGCATTTATTTAGCATAACCTTTTTAAAGGCTTTTTGCAAGCATTTTTCAGAGTTTTTCTGGCTTTTTTTAGTTTTCTTTCGTCAATTGTTTTCCATGTATTTTGTCAGCATTTTCATTGAAGCATTTTACAGGGAAAATATGATGTCATCTATTCCACTTTGTAGGCTGTGATATATTGTTGTGTTGTGAGGTGATCATTTGGTTTCCTGAATATCTTCTATGACTTCACTGCTTTTAATCCTGGTGATTACAGTACTGAGACCAGGTGTCATCAATGTTGCGTGTAAACATATTGGGTTAACCCTGTTCTGCAATACAGGTAGTTGAGAGAAGAATTCTGGACTTGCTATGAAGCAGGCAGCATCCTGAAAAATTCAATGATTACACTCAGGTTTTGGTAAGTGTGTACACATGTTATTAGTGATATGTGGAGAAAAAAAAAATTACTTAATTATTTCACAAAAAAAGAAAAACAAATTGCCCACAGCTGTTCGTGTAACATCATGCAAGCATGTGAACCTGTCATCTGTTAACAGCTAGTAAGGAAAGGGATGAATCAGCTCAAAGGTGTTGAGCATACGTTGTTTTCAAATAAATTTAATCCTGCATGTGCTTAGGTATAAATTTAACTTGCATAGTTTAGCGTCACTGGAAGCCAGTGGTTATTGCAGCAGCAAGAAAAACATGTAGTAGCTGCTGAGCTGACCATTTCCTGGGCTCAGCCAAGCAAGAGTGTGCTGTGTGCAACTTAGTAACAGAAACATATTGAAAAAGTATATGTTTATTTTAAATCCAGTTATTTGCTAAAGATATTTTGAAACAGTGTGATCTGGTGAAAAAATGTCATTGTTCGACCAGGAGCTTGGATTGGGGATAGAATGGGTGATGGATATTATTTACTTCACGAGGGACACAGATGCATTTTTGCTCAGTTCAACATGCCCAGAAATGCACAGCCACATGCAAATCCCATATGGCTCTGTGAGGAAGAGCATTGCATTGCGACTCTGCCTATTTGTTAAAACATCTAAATTTTAACTTGATTAAAACTAAATGTATACCTATAACCTTTGTTGAATTATTGTTACTTGATTCCAAGATACATAACTTAATCTGTCCCTGAATAGCTCTCACTAGAAAAGTGATGCCTGCGTGTCCACAACATCACTGCCATTTTTTTGTAGTTTCAATGAGTTGCTTCATCCAGGGAGTGACATTTTCTTATTGTTAAAATGCTTCCAAAACACTTTTTTGTCTTCTTTTACCAGCATTTATGAGCATTACCATTGATTTTAAATGAACAAGCATTAAAAAATGTATCATCTCAGAAATTCAATGAATTCTATTCTAGATTCGAGACACAGGATTTTGCTTCAGAAATTAGTCAGCAAAAAAACAGGCTCAGGACAACAGCCTAGGAGTCAAAACTTCTTTAACCAAAATGTTGTCTTAAAGGTCATTAAACAAAGAAAAAATTGAAAAAAGCTTGCATCCAGACAGAACAAATGGGTGTGCACATCATTCCTGTGCAGAGCAACTCTGTCCAATATTTTACTTCATATCTGAGATGTCTGTAGATTTATGGCAAATACCCAGTCTATGGAAGCAGGAAAATTAAATTTCATTAGCAAAAAACTACACACCAAAAAACATTAAGTAACTTTGCACCAGTGGCATTAACTTGCCATGTCATGAAATCTTTTGAGAAGTTAAATAAGAGACAACTACTAAACAAAACCAATGCCTTTCTGGACCAATCGGCATTACCAATTTACATAGAAAGCAAAGTGGGAAGTGAAGGTTGCCACAGTAACACTTCTGGATTTACTGTATTAGTACTTGGAAAAATGAAAAAAACACTCATGATTGCT
This sequence comes from Polypterus senegalus, assembly GCF_016835505.1. NCBI lineage: Eukaryota > Metazoa > Chordata > Cladistia > Polypteriformes > Polypteridae > Polypterus > Polypterus senegalus. The sequence goes on from NC_053158.1 coordinate 123,891,975, forward strand.
ATTTATAGATTTCAAGACAGCTTTGAATTCAGCCAGACATTTTATTTGACAAACATCATTTGATTCTTTTGGACCCTAACTTAGTGGGGTGGATTCTGAACTTTTTAAGCAGCAGAAAACAAAAAGTGAGTGTTAAACTCTGCTTTTCTCAAAACATCTATCAGGACACCCCAAGGCTGGTGCCTGTCACTGCTTATTCTATACACAAATTACTGCAGGAGTTCACACAATAACAGACATATCTTGAAATCTGCAGATGAGTTTGTCATTGTTAGTCTTTGACAAGATAAGGAGGGCAGCTATGGACAGAACTTTTGTTAATAAGTTTGTTTAATGGCATGATCATTCATTTTTACAGCTAAAAACCTTTAAAACAAAAAAAGTGGTTGTAGGTCTCAGGTGCTTTCCACCTCCCACAGTCTGAATTTTAATAAAACTGTGACAATGGAGATGGAGACTTGTATACTGTATCTCTACAAATATTTAGGGATAAACATGGAACACAGAACTATTTGTGAGAAGGGGCAGACATGGCTTTTCTTTCTTAGAAAACGTAGGAAATTTGTTTTAAAGTGAACAAAACCAAAATGACAATGTTTTTATAAATTCTTTATTGAATCTACTCTTACATTTGCTATTATATGTTGGTTTGGCAGCCTCAGCAATAAGAATATACACAATCTAAAACATTATTATAAAATTAGCAGTACAATTAGTGGTTTGTAGCAGACCTATGTCACTGAACTATAAAACAAACAGGTTTGAAAGAAGACCAGCTCAATTCTGTCAGATGGTAGCCATCCACTTTTTCCTGAATTTCAGATGTTGCCATCAGGCTGTAAATTTAGAATCTTGAGGGTAACGAACAACAGATTTAAGAACTATTTTATTCCTGGATCTATAAGAATTTCGAATTCTGTTACTTTTTATGACAATGCTACTTTTCAGCTGTTGTGTCATTGTTTATTTTATTTTATCCATGTAGCCGTACCTTATGTTGTATACTTTCTTGTTGCATACAAATTTCTCTCTGGGATATTAAAATCTACCCAACCTAACCTAATATAATATTTTCTAATATGACGGAAAAAAGCAGTGTACAGAATATGTTTAGGCAGTATTCAATATTCATTTGATTAGAAGAACATTTAAATAACACAGCATAAACGTACATAATTACTTAAACACATCCAATCCAAAATTGTTTTCTGTTATTATTGCTTTTTGTTTAACTAAAATTATGGAAAATATGGTTTTCCTGGTTGTCATCATGGTTGTAAATTGGTACATATGTAACAGAGTACCTGTACAGACCAATAGTGTTACACTCTATTTTTTTGGTGTGTGAACCTACTAGTAGATGCACACAGTGGATTTCTTAAATGTTTAATGTAAAGAATGTTAATAGTATTTTGTGTTAGACAGGTATTCTATTATACAATGAAACAAATTCATTTAAAAATTGTGATTTTTTTTCTCTTGATTTTAAATCTAATCAATACATTACTCCCAGGTCACATGTGCAATGTTGACCGCACATGACTGCTAAATCACAATCAACTTAATAAAAAATATGAACAAATCAGTTCTTTGAAGTGGAATTACACAAACACATGCTTAATACAATCAAGCAGGGACACCAACAATGAAAAGTAGAAACAGTGAATGAGACAGTAGTCGATACTGCATCTAAGTGCTGGATATAAGGGTTACATGCCAGTATGGAGTACCTAACTATAAGTCTTTATTCAGGCACAAGGAAGAAGTCAGATTAAATTTAGGTGCTTGACAATAGGAAGTACATGATCCATGATAGGGACATATGTGGTTGTGCAGTACTTTATATGGAATGGACAGCATCTGATCCTTTGATGAACGCGGACATCAAGGAGTTGCCCAGATCTTGGATTATATTCCTATGTGTATCACATCTATCTATCTATCTATCTATCTATCTATCTATCTATCTATCTATCTATCTATCTATCTATCTATCTATCTATCTATCTATCTATCTCACCATCTGTCCATCTGTGTCTCAATTGTCTGTGGGTTACGGGGAGGTGGTGATGCATAGAATCTGCTTGTGAGTATTTCTTATCTTTTTTCCATTTAATTTTCCAATGTGTAGTTGTTTATTTGTTGTGTAGATGTTATTTTTTTCACTGATTGTAGTACTATAATTGCATCATGTCAGCTAAAGGAAATTCTCCCTGGCTTGCTATTGCACAACTGTGAAAACATATCGCAAAGACAAGACATGACGTTACTTGTGGATCCAATGGTCTCCTTTGAGATGTGTGTAGTTGAAGCCAGTGAATTAGCTGGGAGTAAAAATATCAGATCTGCCTCTTGGATAAATAAAACAGAGGTTGTTTTCTGAATGATTAGACCCTAGTACACACTCTTGTCCAGAACAGTGTGGTTATATATGACACTTTGATTTCTGTTTTGCTTCTCTCAACTCCAGCATGGAGAGTGATTATTTCAAATGTACCCCCGTATTTTGAAAAATTGTATTCTAATGAGAAAGTTTAAAAGATATAAGCAGATTATTTCAAATACTTTGATGATCCCGCAAGCTTTCAGATCACCCAATTTAATACATGTTAACTTCTTTTAGAAGACAAGGGCGTATGATTTTAAATGACACGAAAGGAGAACTTGATGTTGCCTGGAAATTTAGAGTGAAAAATGTCATTGTTCGACCAGGAGCTTGGATTGGGGATAGAATGGGTGATGGATATTATTTACTTCACGAGGGACACAGATGCATTTTTGCTCAGTTCAACATGCCCAGAAATGCACAGCCACATGCAAATCCCATATGGCTCTGTGAGGAAGAGCATTGCATTGCGACTCTGCCTATTTGTTAAAACATCTAAATTTTAACTTGATTAAAACTAAATGTATACCTATAACCTTTGTTGAATTATTGTTACTTGATTCCAAGATACATAACTTAATCTGTCCCTGAATAGCTCTCACTAGAAAAGTGATGCCTGCGTGTCCACAACATCACTGCCATTTTTTTGTAGTTTCAATGAGTTGCTTCATCCAGGGAGTGACATTTTCTTATTGTTAAAATGCTTCCAAAACACTTTTTTGTCTTCTTTTACCAGCATTTATGAGCATTACCATTGATTTTAAATGAACAAGCATTAAAAAATGTATCATCTCAGAAATTCAATGAATTCTATTCTAGATTCGAGACACAGGATTTTGCTTCAGAAATTAGTCAGCAAAAAAACAGGCTCAGGACAACAGCCTTGGAGTCAAAACTTCTTTAACCAAAATGTTGTCTTAAAGGTCATTAAACAAAGAAAAAATTGAAAAAAGCTTGCATCCAGACAGAACAAATGGGTGTGCACATCATTCCTGTGCAGAGCAACTCTGTCCAATATTTTACTTCATATCTGAGATGTCTGTAGATTTATGGCAAATACCCAGTCTATGGAAGCAGGAAAATTAAATTTCATTAGCAAAAAACTACACACCAAAAAACATTAAGTAACTTTGCACCAGTGGCATTAACTTGCCATGTCATGAAATCTTTTGAGAAGTTAAATAAGAGACAACTACTAAACAAAACCAATGCCTTTCTGGACCAATCGGCATTACCAATTTACATAGAAAGCAAAGTGGGAAGTGAAGGTTGCCACAGTAACACTTCTGGATTTACTGTATTAGTACTTGGAAAAATGAAAAACACTCATGATTGCTATTTATAGATTTCAAGACAGCTTTGAATTCAGCCAGACATTTTATTTGACAAACATCATTTGATTCTTTTGGACCCTAACTTAGTGGGGTGGATTCTGAACTTTTTAAGCAGCAGAAAACAAAAAGTGAGTGTTAAACTCTGCTTTTCTCAAAACATCTATCAGGACACCCCAAGGCTGGTGCCTGTCACTGCTTATTCTATACACAAATTACTGCAGGAGTTCACACAATAACAGACATATCTTGAAATCTGCAGATGAGTTTGTCATTGTTAGTCTTTGACAAGATAAGGAGGGCAGCTATGGACAGAACTTTTGTTAATAAGTTTGTTTAATGGCATGATCATTCATTTTTACAGCTAAAAACCTTTAAAACAAAAAAAGTGGTTGTAGGTCTCAGGTGCTTTCCACCTCCCACAGTCTGAATTTTAATAAAACTGTGACAATGGAGATGGAGACTTGTATACTGTATCTCTACAAATATTTAGGGATAAACATGGAACACAGAACTATTTGTGAGAAGGGGCAGACATGGCTTTTCTTTCTTAGAAAACGTAGGAAATTTGTTTTAAAGTGAACAAAACCAAAATGACAATGTTTTTATAAATTCTTTATTGAATCTACTCTTACATTTGCTATTATATGTTGGTTTGGCAGCCTCAGCAATAAGAATATACACAATCTAAAACATTATTATAAAATTAGCAGTACAATTAGTGGTTTGTAGCAGACCTATGTCACTGAACTATAAAACAAACAGGTTTGAAAGAAGACCAGCTCAATTCTGTCAGATGGTAGCCATCCACTTTTTCCTGAATTTCAGATGTTGCCATCAGGCTGTAAATTTAGAATCTTGAGGGTAACGAACAACAGATTTAAGAACTATTTTATTCCTGGATCTATAAGAATTTCGAATTCTGTTACTTTTTATGACAATGCTACTTTTCAGCTGTTGTGTCATTGCTTATTTTATTGTATCCATGTAGCCGTACCTTATGTTGTATACTTTCTTGTTGCATACAAATTTCTCTCTGGGATATTAAAATCTACCCAACCTAACCTAATATAATATTTTCTAATATGACGGAAAAAAGCAGTGTACAGAATATGTTTAGGCAGTATTCAATATTCATTTGATTAGAAGAACATTTAAATAACACAGCATAAACGTACATAATTACTTAAACACATCCAATCCAAAATTGTTTTCTGTTATTATTGCTTTTTGTTTAACTAAAATTATGGAAAATATGGTTTTCCTGGTTGTCATCATGGTTGTAAATTGGTACATATGTAACAGAGTACCTGTACAGACCAATAGTGTTACACTCTATTTTTTTGGTGTGTGAACCTACTAGTAGATGCACACAGTGGATTTCTTAAATGTTTAATGTAAAGAATGTTAATAGTATTTTGTGTTAGACAGGTATTCTATTATACAATGAAACAAATTCATTTAAAAATTGTGATTTTTTTTCTCTTGATTTTAAATCTAATCAATACATTACTCCCAGGTCACATGTGCAATGTTGACCGCACATGACTAAATCACAATCAACTTAATAAAAAATATGAACAAATCAGTTCTTTGAAGTGGAATTACACAAACACATGCTTAATACAATCAAGCAGGGACACCAACAATGAAAAGTAGAAACAGTGAATGAGACAGTAGTCGATACTGCATCTAAGTGCTGGATATAAGGGTTACATGCCAGTATGGAGTACCTAACTATAAGTCTTTATTCAGGCACAAGGAAGAAGTCAGATTAAATTTAGGTGCTTGACAATAGGAAGTACATGATCCATGATAGGGACATATGTGGTTGTGCAGTACTTTATATGGAATGGACAGCATCTGATCCTTTGATGAACGCGGACATCAAGGAGTTGCCCAGATCTTGGATTATATTCCTATGTGTATCACATCTATCTATCTATCTATCTATCTATCTATCTATCTATCTATCTATCTATCTATCTATCTATCTATCTATCTATCTATCTCACCATCTGTCCATCTGTGTCTCAATTGTCTGTGGGTTACGGGGAGGTGGTGATGCATAGAATCTGCTTGTGAGTATTTCTTATCTTTTTTCCATTTAATTTTCCAATGTGTAGTTGTTTATTTGTTGTGTAGATGTTATTTTTTTCACTGATTGTAGTACTATAATTGCATCATGTCAGCTAAAGGAAATTCTCCCTGGCTTGCTATTGCACAACTGTGAAAACATATCGCAAAGACAAGACATGACGTTACTTGTGGATCCAATGGTCTCCTTTGAGATGTGTGTAGTTGAAGCCAGTGAATTAGCTGGGAGTAAAAATATCAGATCTGCCTCTTGGATAAATAAAACAGAGGTTGTTTTCTGAATGATTAGACCCTAGTACACACTCTTGTCCAGAACAGTGTGGTTATATATGACACTTTGATTTCTGTTTTGCTTCTCTCAACTCCAGCATGGAGAGTGATTATTTCAAATGTACCCCCGTATTTTGAAAAATTGTATTCTAATGAGAAAGTTTAAAAGATATAAGCAGATTATTTCAAATACTTTGATGATCCCGCAAGCTTTCAGATCACCCAATTTAATACATGTTAACTTCTTTTAGAAGACAAGGGCGTATGATTTTAAATGACACGAAAGGAGAACTTGATGTTGCCTGGAAATTTAGAGTGAATTGATCTAATTATGTAGTCTTTGTATCATTGGAATCGATGAAATGTATTAAGTATGGGCAGGGAGGGCACAAGACTAACCAATGCAACCACACTGACAGAGACAATCCAGATGCACATGGCATTTCAAAAAGAAAGTTGAAAGACTATTCAGTACTGTTCAATGATGCAGGCAGTAATTCTTCAGTCAGTTTTTCTGACATGAAAAATGAGTTAGAGAAGAATCCTGATCAGAGAGTTCAGGATCAGAGCAGTATTGTTATCTGTAAAGATTATGCAATCAGCATCTGAATGAGAATGCCAGAGCACAGTGAAGTGCTGAGAGAAAAGTCAGTGAGATTCACAAGTATGAAAGGGAGGGGGTGAAGTCCAAGATAAGGAAAAGAAAAGATGGGTCCGCTAAAAATGGAGTAGCACTGAAGCAAAATAAATTTGACAGTTTATTCTTTGCAGATGGCGGCCTACTGAAAGTACAGGATGCTGAGGTGAATGTGGACACAGGTGAAAAGAGTGAGGCAGAGGACGCAGGTGGAAGTAACTTGGATTTACGCTGAGCTTCTATAGTGGTTATACAGCAATAAATGCAGAATCTGTTTTTGGAGTTTATTAAGAGCAAGAGGGGTGAAAAGATCAGTTATCATTACCCTAATCTCCAGCAGAAATCAATTTGCTCTGTCAGCATTACACTCAGAATACAATGCAGAACATGAAGAAGGCAATGGTAGAATTGGAGGAGAACATTTTAAAACTCTTATCAGTTTTGGACAGCTCTTTTAATGATGGTGTTTTTGAGAGTTTAATGATGAAGAAACAGTCTCTTATGGAATTATTCAATAGATTGAAGAAAGAGGGCAGGGGCTGATTGATATCGGGAATAACATACTGTATGAGGCATTCAGATTGATTCATGAGCCACAAGATCTGTCTTGGAGACACCTAGAATTTATACCTTCGCAGAAAGTGACCTACTCCTGTTAGATACCTTTAAACTGATTTTATCTTTTTGACAAATGTTATCTGTCCCCAATTTTCACACGACATAATAAGTTTGTAAGAACTGATCTCAGTTTTCTTAACTTTTTTTTTTTTTGGAGCAGACTCTGATCTGGAACAATGTGCTGAAATCTCCTCTGTTATGTTTTTATCATTTTGTCTTAACCATCATAAGGATTTACCAAGATTTGCAACTTAAAAGATAACCTCATTGGCACGTGGTGCACTCCAGCACACCTTACAACAGTGCTGGCTGTGAGGTTTGAATGGCTAGTCCACTGGACTTTATTCTCAGATGTGACAGTCTGTCAGACAAACAATTTGATGTGATGAGGGAAATGATGTATGCCAATTTTGTGTAAAAGTGAGTTTTTACAAAATCCTTAAAGACTTACCAGACAGGTGGTGGAGACAAGAGGTGAATATTAAGATAAAATGTTATCTACGTTGGAGCTCTGGTTATAAGGTACCTCGGAAGAGGAGACTTGGAGACCTGAAATGAAGGAATCTTAATGCTGCTGTGATGGTGCAGGGTAGCTCCTTCCAGGAGCATCTAAAACCAGCTTTGATAATGTAACCAAGACATGAATGGAGCAAATGAGGACTTACACAGAGTAAGGGGTAAATGAATCCAGAAAAACAAAACACTGACCAAATTAAAGTGTAGTGTAATCATGTATTATAAAAAAATAAGCCATAAAAATTTAACAGTGTACAGATGGAAGTTAAAAACAGTTCCAAATGACAGGTGCAGTCAACCAACACTTCATAGGCCTGCGTCCCTTCTGGGCCATGGCTCCCAGCAAGACTTCCAATCTAAGCCTCCACATGTCCCTCAGCATCTGCTGGAGACACTGCATTTCAGGTCACTCCTACACACAGGAAAGCATTCAAGAGTAGTGCCTCTTTCACAGCCTCTGGCACATGCAGCTCTGAGGCTCACTCCAGACCACCTGTCTCTCTCTCTGCTTTCAGTATGGGCTCTTGCATTCCTTTCTCCCTTTCATAATTCTTTTTCTAACCTCTGCTCCCTTTCCGTCCTTCTTTTCCACCCTTTCTCTCTCTTCTCCTTCAGCCCAGCACATCTGTCTTTCTTGTCTCACTGACTCACCCTTCCATGTCTCACATCAGCAACCCCAGCCCCTTTCAAACATGGTTTAGCCATGACTGCAGCCTTTGAGATGAATGTCATGACTCCCCAAGCCGTCTTCCTCACACACAAACTTGCACCTGCTGGATCACTACTTAAATCTTCGATCGACCACTCCTATCCCATAACTGTTCATTCCAAAAATGTTGAGTGACCATTCCTCTGTGAGATCCCTGACCACTTGCCTCCCCTTTTCTTCACTGGCTGACTCCAACTTTCAGAATTGCATCTCTTTTCGTTCTTTCCTTTTTTCTTCCTGCTGAGATTGTTTCCTTTTCTACCCTGTCCTGTGCCGGCTCCCCTTTATACTGTCTCACTTATTGAGTTCGGGTGTGACAAGCTGCTACCTCTGTGACTCAACTGAGATGCCCAACCACTCCTCTCCAATCAGCCATTGAGAGAAACATACCTGTGCACACCCGCTCCAACTGGATATCCACACATGATTATTTATTTAAAATTAGCTGCCTATTGCTAAGCCGTGGACCCGCTATACCACAGCAGCTCTGGCCTCCAACTCATTTCTAGCAGTGATTTATTCTTGAACATCAGACTTTTGTCCTTTTCATTAACAGTGAGAAACTGTTTTTCACCCTTTCTTACACTCTGAAATCACTTTTCACTTTTCTTAGTACTCTTTTTAAAAGGATGGGTTTGTTTTTATCAACTGACAGTTTTATTTTTTGGATTACATATAGTCTGAAACAGTAAAGCAAATCTGTACAGGTCAGTTTTCTGTTCAGCCAAGCAAAGCTGGCCATTCTTAAACAGGAAGGAACAAATAAATGACCACTGAAAGTGCTAGTGAAGTGCAGATTGAAACTGGAGTTTACTTATCTTAACCTTATTAGAAACATGGAGACCTTCTGTAATTTATGGGGGTGGGGGTATTGTGTTCTGTTGAAAGGAGTGAATTGTTGACTGGTTGGTGATTTCTTTTAATATCATTTGCAATATTTTAGACATTTCTCATTTAAATTTGCAAAGTAGGAGTGTAGCAGCATCTTTCCCAGGCTCCCAAAACTGAGCAGCTTTTGAGTTGGCAAGGCAGGATCCAGCAAGAGTCAGATACATAACAAAATACATTTCTCAGTCCAATAAAATTAATTTTAGAAAAGTTTAGTGAAAATTCAAACCAAAACAGTTCACACTAAAATAGAGAAAAAAAGTTATTACACATGCAGGATAAAAGGCAAAAAAGGAAAAAAAAACTTCTTCTACAAACAGCTTTTTCTTGTCAAACTTCAGTTATTTTCTATTCTTCTTACATATATCTTAACGAATGGGCACAATGGGCACTGGCTGGGGGCCCCAGGAAAATAGGGGCCTATGATGTTTCTGATGTCTAAGTATGTTTTTGTTTAACTATCAAAACAGGGGCCACAGCACACTACTTTGCCTGTTGGCTTATGATGCTGTTAAGACAGCCCTGTCTACACATAAAGGGTGTGTTATTTCTCTATGGCAAATTTACAATTGCTTTATTTAATACATTCAGTGCATTCTATATGTATGGCAAATTCAATATGGTCAATACTTTCAATATGATACAATAAGCTTTGAAAACTGCCCTCCATACCTTATCAACTGCAAGGCAGATCACAAACTGGGTCAGAAGTCAGAGGGACAAGAAATAATTTGAATATTCCATGTCAATTTAGCTTGTGGGGGTTATAATAGAATCTCCCATAGATTATGCATTAATATACAGTATAATTAAACATTTTAACATAACTAAGAAAATACTTCTGTCAATTAAATTAAATACCAAACGGCTCTTATAAAGAGAAATGTATTGATGCATACAGCACTGTTAATAAAGTCAATCATTTAAATGTGGAGTAAAAGGAATGTACTTATGGAGTAGTGGAGGAGTAAAAATAATTAGTTTTATTTCAAACAATTGTTTGATTTAATGTGCAAAGGAGTCTAAAGATTGTATTATGATTGTATCATGACTGTTTTGAACACAATAAAGATTATTTTATCTATCTATCTATCTATCTATCTATCTATCTATCTATCTATCTATCTATCTATCATCCACTGATTGCCATTGAATTAAATTGTCAGAGAATCTACAGATGTTATTTTTATGCACTCATATTTTGATATTGCACATTATAAATAATGTCTTTTTTATGCCAGGTTTTAAATGGGAATATCCAATACCATGTTGTCTAACGGAGAAAACATAGAAAATGTAATACTATGTTAATACTTTCGACTTCCACTATTTATATTCCTTTTTGTAATATACAAATATGATTTTTAAAAAAAATCAGTAAATAAACTATAATCCAGCTTGATTATACAAAGACAAGACAAAAGAATAACTGAAACTTTTATCCTCTGCCCAAATTGTTCCACATTAATTTGCAATTATAAGAAAGAAGATGGATGAACTCAGGTTATATAAATGTACTGTAATGTAAAAATACTGCAATGTTTTATTCATATTTATAGATATCTGGCATCATAAAAGAGTAACAGGTTCTACTATTTAACTGGATAGTTTCTTAGCTTTTTGGTGTACGCATATATCTCATATTTATAGTTTCCATTTGTTTCACTTTTGTTATACTGTGTTCATAAGAATTACTTATGAATGCTTTGAAATCACTTCAGTTTTTATCATCTGACACCTCCTGACTCACCGGTACAAGAAAACCCCCACATATGATATCCCAATTGACTTGTATTGATGTCTAACCATGCAAGACATCAAACCTTTTGGGTTTCCTCTAGACCCAAAACACCTTATTTTTAAGCCATCTTTGGACTATATATGTATATTTTTTATTTATTTAGAATAAAATAACATTGCATGCAATCACGTCAAACATACAACAAACTAGTTAATTGTCAAATTAGAAAAAATAAGAAAAAAAAATCAGACAGTTAAAAAGAGAAACAAAACCTATAAAACATAATTCAGCCCCCACCGGAAGACAGGGGAGAAAACAGCATGGACAAAAATAGAAAAAAAACAAAAAAAGGAAAATGTTCTTTCCACCCAATTTAAATGCTTGTTGATTAAATCTTGCCATATTTAAAAAAGTTTTGAACAGCGCCTTTAAGCAACAATTTAATTTTGAACATCAGTTACCCACTGACAGGTGAGTTGGAACTCTTCCATTTAAGCAAGATAAGTCTATGTGCTAGTAGTGTGGTACAGGCAATTACAATCAATTTGTCCTTCTTCACTTTAAGCCCAGCTGGCAGTACACCACAAATATGGATTTGGAGTGATTGTGACACCAATGATGTCTGTCAGGCATTCAAATACTTTTGTTTAAAATGATGTTAATTTGGTGCTCTTCCAAAATACGTGACTCAGTGAGGCTAGAGCTACAATGCAATGCTCACAGGTTGGATCTTGCCCTGGATACAATTTGGATAAGTTTAAATGAGATACAGTAAATGTGACTAATTAAAGATTCTAAGTTGAATAATTGAATGCCCTAGGATCTTGGAAAGGAAGAGACTGTGAAATGTTTTTATATATTGTTGTGATGCTGCCTGAGTCTTCAAGACTGATCGGTATTTCTCCTGGAATAGAAATAGGTGAGAAGTGTGGGAAATTGTATAGGCTTCTTTGGCAAAATTTCTGATTCGAAAATTAGTGGAAAAATTGTGTTGTTGAGAAGTTAAATTTGAAGTGGAATTGTTCATAAGATGCAAAAACATTATGTATACAGAGTACACTAAGTGTTTAAATCCAGGACATTTACCAAAGATTAAATACTATGTAGGTTTGAAAGCCGTGAAAGTCGAAGCGCGATATAGCAAAGGATTACTGTACTATTAGTGGTGCACTGAATGTGACAACGCTAAAGCAGCTGTGGTATTTGGAATAGTCTGGCCATACCGTGCACCATTATATGGTTATAGGTTGATTACAATCAATACCTTAAATTAATAAACAATATGCAGTTAATTTCAGTGTATTTGATAAAATGTGTCAGGGATGTCTCTCTATTATATAAAAAAATCTTTGGACAAGACAAGACTTTTTCAGAGAGACAAGATGTGACTTTCTCAGAGAGACACTTTCAATTTTTGTGAGACAAAAAGTAGATCACAAAGTAATGTTGTAAAGAATTCAAATACGTTGGGGTGATACACATGCAGAGCAGGTTACATATAATGGAAGTACGAAATTCGAAAATCTCCAAAAAATGATAGTAAAGATTGCATTAGCACAAACAAAAGGAAATTATTACAGTGAAAAGAGATCAGATATATTTTTCGGATTTAATCTTTAAGTCAGAGACTTGTAGATCATCTAATTTGTGTTGCCATCAGGGAAAAGTAGTGTTTCTTCCCAATGAAGAGACGTACCCATGAGAAGTAAAGTGAGCCGTGGGTGAAGACAACTAGTGAATCTAAAAAATAAATTCAAACAACACAGTATCAGTAGGACTGCTTTGAAGCTGGGTGCTGCCAGTTCGCAAAACCGAGCCAAAAACTTGCTTATGCAATGGACTGAGCTGGCATGAGAATGTGAGTGGCTTTACGCCAAGTTTAGTTTTTATACATCGCGATGTGAGCATGGAAATGGGCATATGCAACTTTTTTGTGCATGTGCACCATTTATACATGATGCCCCTGGTATATTCTTTATCAGTTCTGGAAAGTTCACCTTAACTCTGACACATTCTTGGTCTCCAATTTATTTTTATGAGAAATATACAAAATAATCTGTCCTCTTAGAAATGCTTTCAGTGTTTCCCAGAGAATTCCTGCAGAAACCTCTAAATATGCATTTGTCTCTAAAAAATAATACATTTTTTTGGAGCTGAATTCTGTAAAAATCACATCTGCTAATGACAGGGGGTTAAAGATACCAGCAATAAAATGTGTACGTAGGGCATAGTGATTCATGCTCTAAGATTAAAGGGGCATGATCAGAGATAACAACAGTCCCATACTTGCAAAATTTGATAGTGAGCAATAAATTATTATTGATAAAGAAATAATTATTTTTTGAGTAACTATGATATACTGGTGAGAAGAAGGAATATTGTCTTGAATTTGGCTTTAAAAATCTCCTAGGGTCTGATAAGTTATGACCCATTACAAACTGTTTGATTGTATTTGCGGTATTACATGTTATCACTGCTATAGCTGATGATCTATACAGATCTGGATTTAAAACACAATTTTCAACTATATTTTGTACAGAAAATTACTCCCTTATGATAAACAGTAAACCAATAGGTGTCATCAGCAATAATGATCAAAAGGACTTGAATTTGTCTATGCCACATTAATTAACCCCAAGTGTTCACCCCCTACTGGGACAGAAGGGGTCAACGTTACTCCTTCTCACAAAACTTTAAAAAATGGGCATTGGTAATATAAGCATGTAGAAAGTGTTGTATTATGCTATTTCAGGGTTTCCTGATTATGAATATAACTTTTTTGATATCTAAACTGGTGGTCCTAGCCTTCTAAGAGCCACTGCCATAATATTAAAAATGAAAATTTCAAACATAAGCATCTGGGATAGTTTTAGACTAATATAAGGTCAGTGGTTATGAATATGATGTTATTTTGGATATTTTTCTATTACAATCAAGAAAACTTAGATTTTAGACAGTTCAATTTTTTCATTATGTACTACTGCCTCAGGAAGTAAATGATTACATTTCTTATGAATGCCCTGAATTAGGCTGGCTTACACTAATCCAGACATTTCATTTTGTAAAAATATATATGTCTGTCTGTATGTTCCTTATATACAGTAATCCTTTGCATAATTGCTGCCTAGGACAATACAGATAAGGTAGACTACTTTGGAACCAAAAAAATTTGACCCTGGGGTCCCAGGAACTTAAATACAACACAAAAGTTAATTAAATGACATTACACTGTTGGCTGTTATTCAAAATTTAAACACCACGAACCATCCATCCTGCTGTAAGAGGAGTCAAACATGTAAGTATTCATGGTTACAACTCAGCAAGGAGTTATTACAATTCTGGAATCTAATCAGTCCCAAAAATAACAAATTCTTGATATTGATAGTTGTGGTGGCTGGCGCCCTGCCTGGGGTTTGTTTCCTGCCTTGCACCCTGTGTTGGCTGGGATTGGCTCCAGCAGACCGCCGTGACCCTGTAGTTAGGATATAGCGGGTCGGATAATGGATGGATGGATGGATGATATTGATAGAGAGGCGGTGTGGATGATGGATAGGATACCTAGCAATAACAACAGGCTCAATATTTAAAAAACACACATCTTTGCTTTTTTTTCTTAATCCATTCTACAAATATACCTTTGCAACACTGGCTGCTTCGGCTTGTGTATACTGTATATACTGTATATACAGTATACATATGTTTGTGTGTGTTGTACTGTGTTGTTGTATCATCTACAGTATTTTCACTACATAAAGGAATATTCAAAGTTGAAAACTACAGGTATAGAATTTTAATATTTTTAATCAGTATATGATCATTTTTACAATTTAATATAAATGTACTTAAATAAAGCTGTAATAATGGATTATTAGAGGCATAAGGGAAAGGACTGAAGGTAACTAAAGGGTTATCCAAATACAGCTTATAGCTTGGGCACGTGAGGCTTTTGCCTCATCTAGAGGAGCCACCAAATTAGTTCCTAAGGTTAAAATAAAGTAGGTGTTTAATGAACACTCCCTTAAAAAGTGAAAACAAACTAGTGAGAAAGCCCAAACCTCCTTATTAGAAAGCAGTGATACTATCAATGGGAAAACCCATAGGACACCCCGGTTAACATGTATACGAAGTTACTGGTGGGTGTAGTTGATTGGCTAAGATGATAGAATTGTGCATATTAAGAGTCAGATGATGTGATGTATAAGATAAAGTAATGGACACAGAAAAGTATTAATTGTATTAATGATTGCTCACTCCATGGAATTAGACATTTGTGCATATATATATATATATATATATATATATATATATATATATATATATATATATATATATATATATATATATATATATATATATATATATATATATATATATGACTCAATTCCACCCAGGGGAGTAAATGCTAACATTACTCAAAGTTATTGTCTGCTTTTACATGCATTTTTATTACTCTTTATTTTTTTATTTTTTTGTATCAGTATACTGCTGCTAGATTATGTGAATTTCCCCTTGGGATTAATAAAGTTTCTATCTATCTATCTATCTATCTATCTATCTATCTATCTATCTATCTATCTATCTATCTATCTATCTATCTATCTAATAAAGAACCGTTCTGCATTTTCATCTCATCTCAGTGTTGGGAATCTCATTGTGCCCCAACCTAATCGGTACTCTTTGGATGACAGAGCCTTAAGCTCTGCTGTACAAATGCTTTTGAATGTCTTCCCTAAAATAACACTAGAATCCCTGAAGCCTACGAATAAAAACTAATAAACCCGGTCCATCTTAAATTTCTTTGCACCTCTCCATCAGTGTCTTTTGTTTTGTAAATGTGTCATCACAAGCAAAAAGCAGCCTGCTATACCCCCCCTTGATAGAGCTTAAATCGGGCAAAAGGTTCTGTAGCTCAAGCCAAGACCCTTATCTGTGTGTGAGTGTGATAATGCAGGTTCTTTTCTAACCTCCCATCTTCCTTTTGGGAGCTCTTGAACCCGACACTGTCAGTAATGTCACTGGATGAGCTGGACAATAAAGACATCTCAACGAAGAAAGTGGATGGTGCAGAAAGGTGCAAAA